>NW_022751466.1:1147734-1159239 GCF_011630105.1 Anneissia japonica
CCACGCCCACTTTGCTTTCGTGGGGGAAATCTGGCCCCTCGTCGGGGCCCCCCCCCCCCCGGGCAAATCCTGGTGCCACCTCTGGACCCCACGCCCAGAGAACCCCCCCATGAAATGACCTGGCTACGGGCCTGCTACCGCTCAAGAGGCAGATTTATCAAACTTAAAATCGTCTTAAATCCACTCTCGAGGCTGTCAGGTATTGGGGCGGGTCCAGATTATTTGCAGGCGGCTCCGGGATATTTACAGTTTTTTAGAGTTTAAATATATAAAATTCAAAAATTTAAAAATCATAATGAAAAGAAGGCAGTCGAAAACAGAGGAGGGTGAAGACGAACATTTAGGCTTACCATAGGCCTACTGTACATCTTGTATCCTGTGTGATTGGAATAACTTTTAGTTAGTTTTGTTTGTCATTGTATATGTAACTGGTACTGGTACGAGCATCTATATTGTGCCTTTTCCTTTCGGTTATAAAGCGCACGCCAAATCTCCAAGCTCAGGGAAAACTCAAGGCAGAATGTAATACAGGAATTTAAACAGGAGACCTGAAACAATTTTGAAAACTTAATGATGAAACTTTGGACTTGGCGATGAAACTAAGCCAGATTAAGCCGGACACTCGCTGTGCCCCCAACGGTCGACCGTCTGCCGACAGAACACAACTCCACAACGAGGTGCGCAACGGATCGGATCCGTTCAGATTGCCACCGACAATCAGCAGACGACGTCGCATCGTCTAGCGCTCACTGGGAGCGGAGTTTGATTCGCCTTAGGTGGTCGCACGACCGTCGTATGACGTAGTGAGTGCCCGGCTTAAGGCTAAGTTGTGGCGTTGGTAGTGTTTGTGGTTGCGCTGTGGTTTCCTAACTAATGCAGCAGTATCAGTGTTAAAAATTTTAGTATTTTTGCATATACTTTGATCTATTTATTTGTTACAAATGCACATACAAAATCTTTAAATTGTTTGTAAATATTCTAATAAATCATCTAATCTAAATTATTAAAATTTATTAACCACCAAATGTTTGCATTGTTTACATCACAAATCGTTTTCCGTTTAATTAATAAACATCTACCGCTCCCTCCAACCCACCCCACCCCACCATTCACTCTCTGTACATTATGGCCTAGGCCTACACTTCCCGAAGTCCAGCCCTCTAGTTATACTTCCATATTTTGCGCAAACAACACTCGTTTCGGTAAAAGTGTTGTACCACTGTTTTTCTCTCCTTTGATAAATATTTTTAAGTTGTTGCTGCACCCAAACAATGATTGGTTTCAAATCAATTAAATAATTAATAGCAACATTATCTTTACCTATGATTACACGCCTATCTTCAGTGGTAAAATTTATTATAAAAATTTAAGGTCAATTATAATATCAAATATAAATTCATCGTATATTTAAGTAGGACATTGTTATTATTGCACATAAATTAAGGAAGATTATTTTTCTAAGCTAATTTAACGTTCGTGATTTTTTTCTTTGCTATTGGTTGTTTGTTAATTAAAACTGGTATTCATCGTTCTTCATTTGAGCAGCATTATGTTGAGTCAATTTCCCACGTACACAAAATGATTGTATAACCGTATGGTTGGTCAATACGTCATCCCTAAGATATTTAGTCGATCCATACATCCTCATCGTGGTTCATGTTCTCATCGTCTGATTTTCTTGAATGTTGTCGTTTGGCACGTTCTCGCATTTCTTGAACATAGTTAGGATGTGGTTCGTGCTTAGGGGGAACCTTAGGCCGTTGGGCTTTCGTCATCCCTACCTGTTTCAAAACAACATCTTTATAATAGGGGTTTAGGTATTTTTTAACGTAGTCGGGGCAACCCCGTGGGTCGTGCGAGTCGGGATCATTTGGTGGTTTCCAGAAGGTTTTCTGTGATGGAAGCATTGGTTTGTGCTTGTTTAATCGCAGCTCTTGGAGGAACCATCGAACCAAACTTGGGTCAAAGAATTCCTCGAAACACTTTTCGATCTTGTCCCCTCGCGCTAGTCTGGCCTTCGCTAGTGTGTTTTTATGAATGAAAATTTTAATAGCTCTCCATGCACCTTCAAATAGCCAGCTGTGGTTGACAATTAGGACGTGGCCAAGACGTTCTGGATAGTGGTTAGCCATCGCTGAGTTGACGGCGTTGCCAAGGCGAGGATTACAAGCGGATAGTGTCATACCTGGAAACAAATAATCGGTATAACTGTTATATACTCTAATTGAAAATAGTGTAACGTTACATGATCAGCTGTACCTAGTGATTAGCGTATTAGCTGTTTGCATAAACTCGCTACACCTATGGTCAGTAGCTTTTGGTGGCCCTGTTTGGTCGGTGGTTTATTCGATGAGCTTTTCCGATTCTGTCGATGATTGCTACGCAGTGTAACGATTACGATTAAGACGCTGAAGCAATTTTATGGAAATAAGCTTTAGATATATATATAGCATTACCAATCACAAGAAGTATAATCAAAAAGTCCTACGCCGAAGAGGCATAGAAAGATAATCGTAATTCACTAAAACAAATTAGAAATTGGACGATTTAGTAATACAAAAGTTGCTGCGCAGCCGCGACATTTCAAATAATTTTGCATACAATTGTTTCCTACCTGTACAATCGAGCACCCAAACCCATCGATATGCATCCGGTCCCATGCTCCTCTTAGCGTTCTCCGCCAGGTGAAGTAGATGCTGCACATTATCTTCGGCAGTGTAGTGTACAGTTGATGCTTGTGCAAAGCAGGAGTAGATTACAGGCCTACCTGTCTTATCGTGGCCAACTTGACGCTAGGTAAATAGAAATACGATTAAGCAGTAATTAAGGAATCCTATTTATAACACAAGGGCTTTTTTAATTTAATTTAATTTTTTTTTTTTAAATCTGCATATATCGCAGTACGGTATGGAAGTTAAAGTAAACTGACAATAATATCATTCAAATAGTGTTACTTGTTACTTGTTACTTGGATAGCGCCTTTCTTTTCAGTTACGTAGCGCTGTAAGCGACTCTCCACAATAAGTCAGAAACATCCCCCCGAGTATCTTGCATAGAACCAAACCCATGTGAGCTAACTTAACTAATGCAATAAAGCAGTACAAAAATAAGAAAACAAAGAAAACAAAGAAAACAATAAACAAAAACGATCAAGCAAGGTGAGAGGAACTATTGAGAAAGGTGTGCTTTTAGATGTGCTTTGAACTGCCTAAGCGAATCACAAGATCTGAGAGAATAAGGCAGACCATTCCAAAGTTGGGCAGCAAATTGAAGGGAATGTTTTGTCACCAATTCGTTTATGGTAGACGGGTCGAACAAGTTGGATGGAGTTGGAAGATCTTGTTAAGCGCACATGGGTACATAGTGATATTAAATTGGATATGTACAAAGGGCAGACGCAAGAAAGTGACTTGAAAACAAAGAGAAGTTTGAATTTAATTCTTTCCTGTACAGGCAACCAATGGAGATCATGAATAAGGGGAGATGTATGTGTACTTGACTTACAAGAAAAAATGAGTCTAGCTGCAGAATTTTAAAGTTTTTGTAGGGTGTATAAATCTTTTTTTAACAGGCCACTGTACAGTGAATTGCAGTGTAGTCCAGTCTGGATTACTGTTTTTTAACATTAAATAAGCCTTACGCTTAGACATTTGATATAAGATAACGACACTTTTTGACGACTAAGATTACGATGAGGATGATGATACTACATTACATTACATTGGTGATGATAAAGATAACATTAGTGTTGTTGATGTTGATGGTGATCATGGTGGTGGTAATGATGGTGGTAGTGATAATGCTTTCTCCTGGCAAATAGCGAGTGTCCGTTCAACACTATATTTGGCTATTTTATGACTAATATTACTGGTTTGTATGTGAGTAATTTCACAGTAAATGGACACGGTATCGTGACATTTTCAAGGAAAATAGAGTAACAGAGGATTTAGGCCAAACTCTGTGGAACAAAAGATATGATATCAATGTTTTGGAAAAGGGATGTGATAAGATAAGTAAATTATCTTTCCAAAAGAAATATGCATGTTTGTATTTTAATACACTACAAATCCTATTCCCTTGTAACGGACGAACAGGTTCTTGACATACATTTGGGTCAATGACCTTCCAATGTGGATGCACCAAAAATAAAATGCATCATTAGGCCTACCATTTTTTTTTTAATGTTTTCTTACTGTATATATTCACCAATTTGATAAACATTAAAACATTTCTTTTTAGGAATATTGGGCCATTTTGAACTTTTTTTGACATACAAATGTTACTCCTGTTAGAAAAACCATCAAATTGCATATTTTATTAATAAAAATGGGTTTTATTTTTCTTTCTAGTGTTTTATCTTATTAGTTTCCAATATATTTCTTATACATATAATAATGAGTTCCATCCTTATAATACAATTTAAAAACTATATACAACATCCAATTTTAGACATTTTAGTCTTTGTCACACGTTTGTATGGTGAAATATGGCTAAAAAGTACGTCAATTTATCCTTTTTTTACTATGAATTGTACGATCATGAAATGATTTTTAATATGTGTACTCATTTATATGATAAAATCTAAATATATTATAACAATAAAATCTTTAGTTATACCTTGCTAAACAATTGCTTGGTGCGTGTCCTTTTACTGTGAAGTTACTCATAATATATACATACTGTAGAAATCCGCACATGCCAGAATGTTCTTAACGCAGAAACATACAGTGCTACTGTCGTCATTTACACCTGCATTGGCTAATTAGAATTCACCGTAATTACTAAGTCTAATTCATATCAAACTCTTCTCAGGTAAACTCCATTTGATTAGGAGCACACATGATTACATTAAACAATTCATGCGTTGAAGAGTGACTTCAAATCCTTGATCCTGGTTTAAGTCACCGTATAGTGACAGGCATTTTTTAGTCTATGTAAAAATGGTTAATTTAAAGGGAGATGATCAAATTTAGGACATTGTCTCACCCCAATAGAAAATGTGATGGAAGGCTAAAAGAAAGTTAATTTCTTATTTGTGCATAAACGTACCCAGGCGTGGAATCCCGGCTGATCTTCGCAGTATTTACAGTCTGCCTCAAGTGGTCGCCGTTCTTTACGCCACTGAATAGTTTCGAGTAAGCGGCTCTCTGCTTCTTCTAAATCCCACTCATAACCGATTAAATATCTCATACGTCTGCAACGCAATAATTAAAATTCAACACTGTAAGTAATTTCGTTGAAAACTCATCGATACACAATAAGTGTATAGAGGTTAACTAAACACTGCGGCTTTAATCGAATCGTGTTCAGGGACATGTGTGAATGGTATATTTACATGTGGTTAAATTAAAGAGCGTGTACACCCATACCTAACTTTTCCAATAATAAGTATAATACAGTATGGATATTATTTATATAGGCCTATATAAAATGTATATAAAATTATAATGGAAAATTAATACAATATCCTCAACATTGTCGTCATCATTATCGTTGTCATTAATAACATATTTAACATTTTCATCATCATTATTTTCGTCACTTTCGTTTTTTGTTCTCCATCGTCCATTGCCCATCGCCATTATCAACATCCCATCCTTATCGTCGTCGGGGTCTTTGTAGTGAAAAGTGGTCCAGTTGGTTAAGGGGGTCTACATATACAGCAAAAGACTCTCATTCAAATCTTGATTGGGGCAAATTTTTCATATTCACAGACTCGTTTTCCTCGTTTTTTATTTTGGATATGGATTTGGATCTGAATTTTGACTTTGGATCTGTTACTCAGTGGTGGCCCCAGCGGGCGGCAGGTGAATTCCCCCACCCCAGTCGGACATGGCTGGACCCCCTGTCTTCCGTCGCCACTACAACTACGAGGTCGTCGGATAAAAATTTAAAAAAATGATAATAATTTTCCTATTCAAGTAACGTTATTTTGATTGCCAATCCCTAATATTGTGGTCTAAAAGCACAATTTTGACCAAAATACGCCTAAAAAAAAAAATTAAAAAAAATAATTGGTTCCCCGTGAACCCTACCAGAGATCTTTTATTCCGGAACCCTGACCGATGCTGTAGTCGGCCCCTTGGTTCGGACTCCGTCGGGAGCCAAAAGCGTGTATGAGTCTGCAAGCATATGGCAACTGTATATTTATATATTTCATAAAAGTTTACATAACAGAATGTTATTTTCATTTTAGCAAAAATTAAATGAAAATGTAATATGTCATTGGATGTGCAGAAATACCACGTGGAATGCCCGGACCTTTATTGTCTATTATTACACCATATGTAATTGCCTAAAATCTATATAAGTTTATCGGGAAGACTTTGAATACAATCACAGACGTTTACATTGAACAAGAAACATACACAAATCAGCAAAACATCACTGTAAGCTACATTATGATGTAACCTACAACCTAAATGCTAGGCATCCCTTTGAGTTTTTCAAACTTACGTATTTTCCAATTTGGCAAACCCCTCTTCATCTTCAACGTTTTCCACGCGTCGAAGAAGCTCGTCCATCTTCTCTTTCTTATCTTTTTCACTTGGCTCTGGTGCCATCTTGATTGTTCGTTGTCACTTCTTAAAAACCTGAGCACAAAGAATAATTAGAAGTTATTAATGTTCTGAATGCTGATATTATAAATTTAAATAACAACGGAAGTGGTGGTGATAGTAGTGGTGATGATGGTGATAGTAATTATGATCAATATGATATCATCAGTGTGATGATGATGAAGAATAATGATGATGATGATGATGATGATGACGACGGCCATGATCGTGATGAATTGGAGAGGCGTGCACTGTGTCTACACAGAATAAAGACGTAGTGACAGTGTGCTGCTAACAGTCTGAACACACTGTTATATGTGTGTTCACACTGTGGACTATGTGTGAACACTCAGTGACGCTTTCATTGAAAGGGAAATATGTTTTCAAGTTCAATAGTAAAATGTTTAAAGACAAAGTTTTTAAGTTTTATTTTCTATGGTAGGCCTACATCACACATATTAATTACATCTCTATGGTTGCCGAAAATCGCTGGTAAGACATCATGGAACATTTTTTGGCGCTTATGATTTTGACTGTATAATCGTGAGGTGATGATGTATTTTACTATATAAAAGTTTCATTTCCGGGCATCTAGAGGTACTGTTTCCTCAAATGTTCTCCCCTCCACCCAAACAATGGTGGGGCTGATGTGGATGTACGGACTCACAGCTTGGAAGTAGTAAAGTAAGTACATCAAAGACAATGTTTTTAAGTTTTATTTTATATGGTACATCCCACATATTAATTAGATTTCAATGGTTTTCGAAAATCGCTGGTA
Source organism: Anneissia japonica (assembly GCF_011630105.1). NCBI lineage: Eukaryota > Metazoa > Echinodermata > Crinoidea > Comatulida > Comatulidae > Anneissia > Anneissia japonica. The sequence goes on from NW_022751466.1 coordinate 1,155,070, forward strand.
CAAGATCATGAGAAATTTGTTTGCAATTCATTTTGACTATGGTGAAGTCATGATGATGAATCTCCGGTCATCTAGAGGTACTGTTTCCTAAACTTTGCTCACCTCAGGCCCAACCATGGTGGTCCTGAGGTTTCAAAACACATCTGCGCCCTTGCCGAAACTACGTCAACCTACACCCCCCACCCCTCCTAAACTCGGTGCTTCGCACCTCGCATTATTAATCCCACCCCCATTGTTAAATCCTAGATCCGCCACTGCCATACGTTTGTTTCTCTCCACCCAGGAGTATAATGGGTACCCACTACTGGGGAGGAAAAAGGTGGTGTGAAAAGGAACTGACCACCCTACCACACACTGCCGAGGTTTGTACGATGAGTTAACAGCTCATTCCCTTATACGTTCAGAAATAAATACGGGACTACCCTTTACATCCGTATCCTCTTGTGACGTAGGAACAAAACAACAAAATGGCATACAAAAATTCGGCGGATACAGTAGAGTAAAAACAAACTCCATTCTATTAAGATGAAATACACATAACAATATAAGCCTATCCTTACACAAAGTACGTATCTTTGTTCTGTGTTGAAATCAAAGGTAAAAAATGCTATACTGGTTTTTCTTCTTATTCTTTTGTCATTGGAATGCAAGATTAATGGTAAGACCACTCGACCTAATTCTTAGGAATGCTTTTGATAAAATAATAGGAACAATAATATTTGGTGAAAAGAATATTATGAATAATCTGATAGGCATACGCTTATACATGGTACTATGAGGCTTACGTTAGGTTTATCTGTCCAGTTCGTAAATATGACAAAATTTAAGTTACAACGATATGATGAAATTGTTTAGGCCCGTAAAGCATAATATATAAATGGCTGTTGTAATGCTCCACCATTTTGATTGTAACAAGAATTAGGCCTACACCACCAGTTTAAATTTAATGAAATTTAAATCACATTCCCATTACAACACCTCCGTTGCTATAGGTACGCAAGTACCAAAATTATAGTAGGCCTACTAATATTTCCTACGGCTAAACAAATTAACGAATATATGGTTTAAAATGTGTCGTTGGTGTGCCTAATTCATGCTGACCTATAGTCTTGATACAACGAGTCATATCAATATACACCATTCTAAAATACTTTACACCTGGCGACCAAAGGATTCCACTCAGCGTAAATCTTGCTAAAATATACATTTTTTGCTTTAAAAATTTTACCCTATAGTACAATTTCCTACATGTGTTTCTTTTTTATTACATTTTAATTAGAATGTGATGCGAGAAATGGTAAAGTAGCAAGTAATGTGACTATGCACCCTGTAGGCCACATTACTTGCAAACAACGCTCAACCCTTACACATGTATACATTCTTAAGTTTGGTTTTTAACTATTTTCTCTGATTGGACATCAAACGAGTCTGGCAGCAAGTGTCGATATCAAAGCATTGCACTTTGAGTTATAGCCATCAAATTTCATAAGCCTGGGAAGAAAATCGACCTCTGATCGATAGGAACCAGAGAAATCACAAAATTCAAACAATTTGACGACTGGATCTGATCAGTGTAATTGTTTTTATATCGTCCATAATCATTGTGAATATTCTCCGTTATAGCTGTTACACCCAGATATTGAAAAATGCGTTAAATATGGCATCAGATGAATCATACCAATGGCGATCTATAAGCCTATTTGCTTATTCAAAAAAATCCAGCTGTATGTCATCCTAGGCAATACACCATTCTCTGCTGTACTTCACCTTTCCATAATATTATCCAGATTATATAATTTTTACAAGACGACACATATACTCACGAAACAGAATGATCAAAAATAGATTTACTGTACCATTATCATCTTAAACAAAGAGGTAGATTTGGTTTATGCACCGAGTTGTCCGTCACCTAGGCCCAACGTTTCGCATTCTGGTCACCTTCACTTGCGTTATTCAGTCTCAGTGTCTTTTAGTTTGTTTTTTGATTGTAGAGTCAACTAATAAAACGCTGAATAATAGCCGTATTTTATTGTGACATCCTTGTTTGTTGCACGAGCCTACCCATCTGACGATATAGTAACGATGTCGGTGAATGGAATCAACCGACAATAGCCATTGTCCGACAAGCACACTCAATGGACATTTGATCCAATGGTTGGCCGTCGTTATATTGAAAGAGGATATTAGACGGTTAACATAGAATAATGAAATGTAATATCAAATTAATAAGCATGTCTTTCAGAAACAACTCATGCGATTACATCGATCTGTGTATACACAATGTCTGCATAAAACGTACGAATGCGATCCACCATATTGCATGCATGATGTGAGTCAGGGATGGATTTAGATGGTGATAAACAAGCTTTAGCCACTACCCCCTCCCCCGAATCCCTGCAATATTATCAACATGTATGTTTTCGTTATGACTGAAAAACAGCTTGCATCCCTGGGAATTTTGAGGTAACCAAAAAATTATTTTCGTGTGTGCGTGGTAAACAAATCCTGTTGTTCATTCCCCTCCCCCACCCCGACCAGCAAACGGAAAGCTGAATATTCATAGATTCTTCTCATATAAAATATATGAATTCCCATTGAATGAAAAAAAAATCACCATCAAAACACTAATTTCAATATGAATTGAATTAACAACCCTGTCTAGGAATTATGCACGCAAAAAATAAAATAAAATAAAATAAAAAAATAAAAATATGGTTCGTGTGTTAATCGAACACACAACATCCAGGTTTGCTATTTATTATCCACCATCAACTAAACTGCCTTAAAAATTTTATTTTAAAATTGGTTCGTATGGGAATTGAACACACAACCACCAGGTTAGCTATTCATTATCGACCTTCACCCTTAAAAAAAATGGGTTCGTGTGGGAATCGAACCTACAACCTCCAGGTTTGCTATCATTATCCACCATCAACTAAACTGCCTTAAAAAATTTTTTTTTAATTGGTTCGTGTGGGAATTGAACACAAAACCACCAGGTTTGCTATTCATTATCCACCTTCACCCTTAAAAAAAATAAATGGGTTCGTGTGGGAACCGAACCCACAACCTCCGGGTTTGCTATCATTATCCACCATCAACTAAACTGCCTTAAAAAAAAATTTTTTTAACCTGGCTCGTGTGGGAATCGAACCCACGACCTTAAAAAAATAAATAAATAAAAAACTTGCCCCGTGTGGGAATCGAACCCACGATCGCTGAGTTTACTACCCCTGATCCAGCATGACTAAACGGAGGGAGGTAAACCACGGCCCCTAAGCCATAAATGCAATAAACCTAGTACCACACCAAGTACCTGTTAGTCAACCTACTAGAAAAAATTCTTCGTATATATACACTACAGGTTAATCATACGCATGGTCATGGTGTCAAAAAAATTGGCCGTGGGCCAAGAGGGTTTATTTTTTGTCTAAAAATATATAATTAAATTTATAATCGATTTATGATTGTTACCATCTCCATAACTTACACACTTTTTTTTAAATAGACAAAAATGTTGGAAAATCATTATGCAAAATGTTGGAAAAATCATTATGCAAATTAGATAAAAATAGACCAATCATGTTACGGGATTGAATGTATTGTACTCGTTGATGACGTCGCGAATTGCGAAATAACAACAAACAACAACCTTTTATGTCCCAGCCCAGGAACAAGTCAATTCGAGCGGATGCCACTTCGAGCGAAGGCCAATCCGAGCGAATTCGAGCGGATTTTTTTTTTCGAGCGGATGCAGTGGTATATAACTGTTTGTTATTTCTTGTGTTTATATGGGGTTTAATGATTTATCGATTGTGAAGGTTGTGATAGTTATTGGAAATATAATTTATTTATTCATTCTATTAATAGGTAAATAAGTTTGAATAATTATTGATGAGAGTGATTGTTGTATGCCATAAAATCTTCTGTCATACATTCAGAGCTTTTGGGGTTTCATTGTTGAGTTTGCTATGAAACCAAAACAAATTAAAACGAGCGTAGACAGCAATGATAGCAATTTTATTGTACTTTATAAAACGATATAAATATAGTACTGTAAAATATTCATTTTGTGCATAAGGTGTCTATATAGTTAATACTATTAAGTTTGTATCGACCAACCAAAGCACTGGAACCATGTCATGAAACCTATTCCGTGTACACCAA
>NW_022751466.1:1159413-1179381 GCF_011630105.1 Anneissia japonica
TTCTTCAATTATATACAGATACTAAATAAAAGCTATAAAAGTATATTTATTCAGTTTGTTTTCAACGTAGTACTATCAGATTGTTTTGAAAGCTTAATGCAGTCACTATAACAATATTCGAATTTCACAAATTTCGACTTCTGGAGGAATTCAAATTCTGATGGCTGAATATATTGAGATACGTTCAATGGCATTGTGACATGTGCAATTCACTGAAAGCGGAATTACAGGTATGCAAGTAATATAGTGCCATAAAGCCAAGACAGTAGTCCAAACAGCATCTGAAATGTTGGTGGGGGAAGGGAGTGTCGGAAAATATATAATGTTAGGGGATGGAACAATTTATTTATAATTTTTTTTTTTTAATCACAACACTAAACAATTTATTCATAATTTTTGAAATCAGAACACCAGTAAGTAATGTATCAATGTTTTTGGTATTTAAATTGCACAGCATCTTTATTTCAAGAATAAGGCGTTTGTTAAATGTCTTGTATTAATCGTGATAAGGCTCTGCGTCGACTTCACTAAAGCGATTGATGATAGACCTATGATTTTATGGGGAAGATATTATGGAAGAATAGGGGGAAAGATAATTATCTGGGTGAATTTTCTTTTTCCCTCGCCCCACAAACTCCTCTAGGGTTCCAGATACATACTGATTCGCTAAGATATTTGAATACAGCTTCTTGTTTTCAACAAACTCTGATGTTGGATGGAACTAAAGATATACCGTAAGTCCTCGAATGAGCGCCGAGGCGCTTTTAAGATTTTTGGAGGCTTCAGTGTGGCGCTTATTCGAGAGTGGTGCTTTCCATGCCCGTTTTTCCCATGCTATCTATCTCAGGTATCGTAGCCCTATCATAGGCCAAACATTATTGTAAATAAACGTTTATAAATATATTTCTGTATATGTTTATGTCTTCATTGTTTTATTTATGCATTTGAACAAGGCATAGGCCTACATTGTATATTTAAAACCCTGTTTCTTAAAGTGTTTACACACATAATAATTATGTACTCTTGATTAAGCGCCGCGGCGCTTATTGGAGAGCGGCACTTATTCGAAGATTAGTACGGTACTGTACGAAGTAAATAGTCCCAAACTTATTTGTTTCGATGTGTGTATAATTTATGATCATTTACATCATCATCAGCGAGCACCCAAAATCAATCTCCAGGCTTCTGTCAGGTTCGAAGTCCAACGAGATCCCAAAACGCTGGTACACTGTCAATGTGTATCAATAATGCATTAATGGTCAATTGCATGCAGTACACCAAGGCTCAAATTAAACGTTTTTACTCAGATATGATAATACTTTTATTATTATTTCTATTATTCTTATTATTATAGCTGTGTACAGTTAATTTATATGTCTTTTTATACCCACAAACAAATCTAGTACGAATATAATTCAACAACGTAGGCTTATATTGCATCAAACGACGAGCAATAAATAATGCAATAGACCTATTCATGCTCCGTACGGTACTATTGCAAAAACGTATCATTGTGAAACCCAAAGGTCCACTGATTAATATCAGATAAGATAGTATAATACATACTCCAAGTGTCGAAATGCACGCCATCGTGTCGGGATTCGATATTTCGACATTAATTATGTCATCATCAGGAATGATGATGTCATCATTGTGAATGATTAATATTGGACAGATGATTTAAATTGAATAGGCGTCCTCGTATCCATAATTTATATTTCCAGCTTGAAATATGTAACACACACATTAAAAGAGGATACAACGGCGGCACTGTTTTTGAGCGTTGGGTGGGCCTGTAAACATTTTTGCTGGCGGAGGGAGCGAGACTCCCGAATCAAATTCGAAATTCGGACGGCGCTTCCAATTATACTGAACTCCGGCGTCTTATACGACATATATCATCCAGTGACGGATTAAAGGGCCCCCTATCAATTTATCAAACTTTTTTTTTTAAATAAAGATCAAAAGAAAATTATATTTAAATTAAGACTGTGAGTACCATTTCCGGCCATTTACAGTTCCATAATCATTACTTAAATTTTCAAATTCCTCAGATCCGCCACTGATACTATCATTTATTTTCGTCCTTAAAAAACATTTAGAATAAATTGACAAATTAGGCCTAATTAAAAAACGAACACATCTATCCCACAACGGATTTGGCGACCGAGACTCCAAAAAGGCTCCCAGTCCCAGAAAGCCCCAGGGCCCACGGCCCCAAGCGTTAAGCCTGTTTTTCCACTTGGCGAATTTATTCGCGCGAATGGAAAGCGTCGGCTCATGTACATGTGCATTCACATTTTTATCGGGGCTTCTATCGAAGCGAAAAAATAGGCAACCAATCAGAGCTCAGGAAGCGAACCGACGCTCTGATTCGCGCGAATAAATTCGCCTAGTGGAAAACCGGCTTTACGCCACTGGGAGCGTGTGGTACAGTGTGTGAGGTGTTGGACCTGAACGTGAGGCCGTCGTCGAGAGTTCGAGACCGACGCTCGTCGCATTGCATGTGTCCTTGGGCAAGGCACTTTACTTAGCCTATGTTTGCCTCTCTCCACCCAAGTATAACTGGATTCCTGGTAGGATGGTATATCATTGAATGTATGGGTCGTGCGCGTACAAGAAGCAGCAGTGACCGGGGATACTCCCCAGGGACCAGAGAAAGTTGCACAATGTGCGGTCTGCCAACTCAGTATCCAGTGACCAGAGAAATAATGATGCCAGTGCCTTGTATAATTGCCTTTGTATAATCTGCGGATAGTGATAGGCGCTATATAAATTCTGGTTCTAAAGAAAAACAAACAAAAACAAGAAAAAAGTAGGATCCGCCGAACCTAAATTAAACCGCGTATTTCCGATGCGCTGAACGCCGGTGTCCCTATTCTTACACACTGATTCTATTTTCTGAGCGGTTCTTGTAGGCTTTCCGATCTGAAAATTCGGATTCGGTAATGCACCTTTAAGGTTACAAACGCGAAGCGAGGGTAAACTCTTATTATTAGGGGGAATACTTCTATTCGGAGGGCACCTTTTTGGTCTAAATCAATTCATTTTAATATTGTATGTACGGTGTGTTGTGTAGTACAAACAGCAGCATACTCCAGTGTAGAACATGCACCGAATAATAATTTTTATATAATCTATGTTTTAATGGATTTTCTATAGACTGATGAAGAAAAAATATTTTTTGATCAAGGTCACGAGTGAATGAATATTTGTATGAAGAAACGAATTGGTGGATATTTATAATAAACGTTGTTAATATATTTACGGCTCTTGAAGTACGTGTGTTACATTTTACATTTTACAGCATTAGTATAAGTTTGTTATACTAACTCCTTACATGGGCACATCAATGGTTACAATAAAGTTATAAATTAAATGCTTGCGGTACCACGTAGATGAAGCTATACTGATATACACATGTTTTTCAGTAAAAAGATAAAAACTTAATTATATGCGATTACACACCGTACGTCTGTGTTTTAATTATTACAGTAGTCATCAATCGCTATGTTTTGCTTTTGACACTAGACCTATAAAGAAAAATAATTAAAAACTCACCGATCTTGTTTTTTGGATGTATTTATCTGTATGGCGCAGCGTGTTCCTTGTGCGAGATGGCAATGGAGAGTTTTGTTTGGAGATGAATATCAAGATTATATCCATTTAGTTAATAATTGATCACTAATTCAACTGAGTTTAATTCCGTGCTATATCTAATATAGACCAAAGTCTAACTAGACAGTTACACTTGTTATCTATTGTATTCTGACATTTAAAATTTGATATCAGTTTATCTAAGCCAGTTTATTAATATTCTTCATATCCTTATTCATGTATTCATTCTCTCTAAATAATGTACATAAGTATTCTCATCAACTATTAATATTCAGGTTATAAAGCACTGACGACACATGTTACGCCTTCATCTCCAAATGTTCATGTTTTTTAAATTGTCATAAAACTGAGTTTAATTCCGTGCTATATCTAATATAGACCAAAGTCTAACTAGGCAGTTACACTTGTTATCTATTGTATTCTGACATTTAAAATTTGATACCAGTTTTATCTAAGCCAGTTTATTAATATTCTTCATATCCTTATTCATGTATTCATTCTCTCTAAATAATGTACATAAGTATTCTCATCAACTATTAATATTCAGGTTGTAAAGCACTGACGACACATGTTACGCCTTCATCTCCAAATGTTCATGTTTTTTAAATTGTCATAAAAACTTAATACATGGACATTTTTAGTTGAAACGGTCTTCGTTAAATAAAGTGCTGGTAAATAATTAGTAATTTTTATCGATATAGGCAGGACGCCACCAATAGCACGGGATATCATTGGTGGCGTCCTGCGAATGACACGCACACTGGACACGCACAGAGTTGGACACGCACGCACGCACAGCAGAACCATGCTCTGTGGAAACGCATACGTGCAAATGACGCGCACAGGTTTGTCGCTAGGATACATGTTTTCAATACCATCGACTTGTTACATCAGCATAGATTGCGCTGGATGAGGAGAAAAATGTGATGCAAATGGCGTCATATACAAGCAATAGAGATGTAAAAAGTAGTGGATATATTTCAGGAAAGCTAAACGATACAAACAATTTACTAGAAGAGGAGAATCGCTGTCTCAGATCACAATTGGCGTTGCTAAAAGAAAATTCGGACTTAAAATCTGCAACATTAATCAGTATACTTTCAAGTTGGATTTCAGGCAAACGCTTACAGATTTCATGTGGTAAGAGCAGGAATACGTACGGTCTTAGTCTTAGGCCCAATAAAAAAAATTATTAGTTTATCACCCTCGCGCGCATGCCTTCTATGGTACTAGAAAAAAAAATTGTGAAAAAAAAATTTTTTTGAAAAAAAAAAAAAAATTGAAAAAAAAAAAATATTTTGAAAAATTGATATTTTTAATTTTATTTATTTATTTTTTTTAATTTATTTTATTAAATAGTTAGTAAATATTGTTTGCATTATCTAAATCTTGTTTTACTTTGAATATCAATGCACCAGCAAACAAACCAAGGGTTATATTTGGCTTTAGCAAAATAAAAAATAAATAAAAAAAGCCTCCCTCCCTCATCACTTTTCCTGCCCAGATAGGGTGATAAACTAATAATATTTTTTATAGGGCCTTATACTTAGACGTTCCTTATATAAATATTCATGGCACTTATGACTGGCCAAGGCGTACGACAACAATTTACTCAATTATTATTATTATTGTTAATTATTATCATCATCAAAGTCGTCATTATCACCATCACCAACATCATCATCATCATCATCATCATCATCATCATCAACAACAACAACATCATCATTATCATCATCATCATTATCACCATCATCCTCGAACATTAGTAGTACAATAGTGACTACAGTGTTTGTAATATAACATATAACGTGATCTAGGCCATCTCTTCTTATTCTACTTTCACCGCTATCTGGCGATTTTATATCGCACAAATGTGGCTCATGTAAAACGTTTATCAGTAGACTTATTTCTGGTTTTTTTTTTTTTTTATTTATTTATTTAGAAGACACTGATAAATCATGTTGCCCTCAAAAGAATATACCAACGAATGGTTTTGAAAATTGTTGTGGAAAATCTAGGAAGCAAGAAGACATATCGTGTGAGTGTACACTTCCTCAGCCAATCATCAACCTTGAGCAAACGTCATGTGATCCCCCGTCATTTCCAGCTGGTTCATCGTACCAACAATTTATACCGAAAATGCATTCCACTCCAAAAAAGAACGCCCAGAAGTCTGAACAACATAATGTTTACAGTGATCCACGCAGGCAAACCGGAGAATCAACGTCAATTGACGCTAGCCTGCCTAGTCTTCAGCTTTATGACTCGCACCCTCCACCCTCAAATACGTCAGGCGTCGGTTCCTCTACCTCAGACCAGATTTACATGTCTTCAATTGTGCGCCAGAGAGAATTAAAGTCTAGAATACTGGGTGAAATTGCTTTTCAACTTGATCGTCGTATTGTGTCGTACGTGTTCAGGCCAACTAGCGACCAACACTTTAGAAGACGTTTCTACGGTTATTCATTACTTACTATGGCGACATTGCTAGACATTGAAGCGGATGGTGATTTGGAGTTGCGACATCATTTCATAGAAAGACTTCGGAAATTAGTAACTTTCTTAAGCCCGCATGGTTTTGATATTGAATATCACCCGGCGCGCTTGGTTTCAACTGTTAATAAATTCGGTCGACTTAATATTATGAACAGAAGCCCTGAAACTACAGAACCCTTTTTGGATGGAGAAAACTTCAATGAATTATTGAGTGGTTTGCAGCTCGAACAAATAGAACGTATCGATATGTTGATCTTTCTGTCTTGCCTAAAAGCGATGTCGAGTGCTGATAAACTTCAACTGTTTGTATTCTAGCGAACATGCTACTCAATTTTATATCATATTTACTGGTTATAAGTTACATTAATTAATGATTGTGCGTTAATATGGCTAAAATATTTAGTATAAAGAGGCTAGCTAGTGTAATGTGTATGTTATTTTCTGTTAATTCCAAAGAAGACAAGAATTACTTCTACATCGAAGCCTGACAGACACATAAAAATTCTCCTGAATGTCGATGTTACTTATTTTTTCTCTCGCATAAAGACGTACTTATCTTTGGCCCGGTGCGCGTGATGGTACGTAAACACATAGCGCTTGCATCTTTTAGAACATTTCGTAACCACAACTCTGTTGCTGACATTTCGTAACAAGTACATTGCAAGTTACGAAATGTCGACACCTCCTAAAGTATCTTAATAATGGGCTCCACATAATGATGGTAAGCATAAGTTTGATCAGAATTGAAATCAAATATATTTGTCTTTTTGAAATTACAATGTAACAAAATTGAAATTCACTAAATTCACAACGAAATTAACAGAAACTACAGAGTACAGATGACAGGCACGGTGCGTTTTACAACGCGGTGACCGCGACAAATTGTGGGCGGTTCACGAGGGCTAATCAGCCAGTTCTGCACACGGGCAACATTTTTCCTTGCCTTATTTACATGCTGCAGTATACAGACCGCAGGACAAACTCCTGTATATTGAATATTTTAATTACCGTCCTACTGAGTGCTTGGTCTGGAGCGGCAATTGTTGGATGTGGCCGCGGGAAAAGTCACAAAGTATATGCGGCCTGTAATCGGTACCGTATGTCCTATATTACAATCAATCGTGTTAATATAATCATTGAGGAATTTAATACATTTCCTACATGGTATAATAAACTAGTAGTGAACCTTTTATGTAATCCCATAAAGGAGGAGCACCAGTTAGACACGCTATGGAATTTTGTTGGTGATAATATTTTTATTCAAAAACTAATTTATACTATATCGTGCACAAATGAAATGGAGACAATTGCCGAACTGTGCTCATATAGGCCTAGTGTAAACGAATCACTGACGGAGCCTATACGCAAATAAGTATCTCTAGTATTTTATATGGTACAACAAAATCTCGAGCGTAGGCCTAAGTAGTTTGTACAATCCGTAAGAAAATTTTAAATGTAAAATAGCCGCTAGAGCGGTGTTTGAAAAACCGGATGTAACATGGTAATGGCTGTGTACTTGTATAGCGCATTTACCTCAACCAGGCTTCAACCGAGTTATCCAGGCCTTCCTCGACGATCATCGATTTATACATCTAAACAGCTCTGTTGTCTTTAGTGGCTTCCTTTTTAAGCATAATGGTCTTTGTATAGCCTTACTCTGTATGAATTTCCGTGTATAGCATGTAAAAAATATTGTCCGATCGTCCAGTGGTCAGTCCATTGCAACACGGTATAATTCATCAGTGAGAGAACATTCACGGCCGTTGTCAGTATCCTTAACTCATGTCATACTACTTGTTTCTCAAACTGTTTTATTTAGCTGTAATCGGCACCAATGTGAACTGAATAAATCATAATAATAGTTCATGTCCTCATCCTGGGTGCATTATTAAACACAGCGTGGTAATAATCCCAGGAAGCTACAGAAATTGTAATCACGCTTGGCGGCTTTTGAGTATCATCCAGCGAATTTGGTTTCGACTGTATAAATTCGGTCGAATTATGAACAGAATCCCTGACACTACAGGACGAACACTTCAAGGAATTGTTAAATGAGTTGCAACTCAAACAAATAGAACGTTTGATGTTGATCTTTCTGTCTTAGACAGCCTAAATAATGCGGTAAAACGAGTCTTTAAAAAAGCAACGTGTAGGCCTATTGATCAGTGAGTGTAGGCCCTATACTCACGGCCGGACGGCCATTTTAGTAACTAACTCTCAAACAGTTGATTTAGCGTATTCGGCACCAATATCAATTAGAATTAATCATATGGAGGAAAGAAACAATAAAACAATGTTTCTTTCATCCATGATCATATCAATTGTTGTCCTCATTCTAGGTTCATAGTGGGATACTTCATAGTAAGCTACGACATTGTGCTAGTTCTTCTTCATTATGATAAAGCACATGCTTAAATTTTGCTGGTATCTTCTATCATACGTTTCCTCTAAATCAACGAGATAATCACTTCTATCTGGAATTTTAAGCTTTTCTGCCTCATCAGAGGCAATGTATTCATATCCGGCGTCATAGGCGATGTCTTTAAAAATTTCCGAATTTCCGCCCTGGAGATTATCCCCATAGAATATGTACGTATTTGAGGACGCCTCACGAAGCAGACGGGTGAGGTTGTACTTGAAGCCTTGTAGGCCTTTGACGGCGCTTACGAACTTGAACATTAGTATAATATCCGCTTTCTTGACACTAGATAACACCTGACTTGATATATTCTGATTCGTAATATCATGAGCAATATAATTCATGATGATTTGTTGTGAATCGATAGGATTCAGATGCCTCTGAACGGCCTCCCAAGCTGATCTCCATTCTGCATGTTTGTCAACAACCGTAGCATTAAGAAACACATCTTGATAAATTCCGTCATCTCTTAAAAAATCCTGGATATACATATGTAGGCCAAGCACATCAGTTCCAGGACCACCTCCAATAGCACACACATTCAGGCTGTTCTGTCTTCTGTCGGCGATTTGCAACATAATGGAACCGAAACTGTGACGCATTCTACCATCAAGAAGTTCAATTCCACTTTGTACGCCATGGCAAAGAGCAGGGAAGTAGGTGAACAAGTAGGCTGCTTGATACCTTGGATCGTCCAGGTTCTCAGTGATGCCACGTTTCAATCTGTAATCATTGTATGATGCAGACAAGCTTACTATTATGCTGTTCATGTCAGTGTCGCTTACTTTACAGCGATGTTGGCTTTCATAGTCTTTAATTAAAGACAAAAGAGCACTACGTGCTATCTCAAGTACTGACTTGTCCATCTTTGACTACTTTAAAATTCCCGCCGTCTTTTTATAGCCCACCATTTTCTGGTTTTTCCAGGATTACGTCATTTTCTATTATTAACTCATAAAGTGCAGCCGATGAGGACTCACTTCAATAATCTTTTAATTTTTTTGTTTTCAGGAACCCACCGGAACAATTTTCAAAATCTTCGAATCAAAGAAAAGGGCCTTACATGTGCGATCAGTAATACTAACTTTTCCATCTTAAACACGGTATAAATTCCATGTCTTTTGACTACAGCCTGATAATTTCAAAATGTACAATTTGTGTTGGTTTTTCCGGTATGACGTAATGGTGATTATTTTATGAGGTGACGTAATAATTTAATAATAACCTAACCAATGCATGAGGGCTCACTACAATTTATCCATCATCACTCATACTGATAGTAACCAATTACATTCTAACGAACATTATGTTGAAGACTCCAATCTCTCTGTTTCGCCTACTAAAATAATTATTTCTGGACATTCCCGAAAGATTGCTAAAAATTTAAAAAGTTATAGCAGAACCCTTATTAAGGAGACACCTTATTCGGGACCAAATTTGTGTCCTCTTAATGTTTATATGTGGGTGTTATATTTAAGTTTAAAATAGTACAAGACAGCTTTCCTTTGAAACTGGTTTAAGTCAGTTAACGAGAATTGAATCGTTTTAATCTGTTTTTCAATTGAAAGTCATCTTTAAAATTAGCAACTTCTGCATTTTTTTTTCAATTCAAATTTTAGTCTTCAACCTCCAAATAGGAAAACATTGATGTATGGCGGAATTCTAAAAGGTAGCAAGAACGCCACTATTGTGTGTAAATTAAAACAATAGAAATAATTAAATGTCTAGGACGTACCGGTAACAAAAGAAATGATATCAGTAGGCCAATATGGTGTTTGTCATTGAAACAAAAAGGTGTGTATACGATATAATAGACATGATGTTACGGTTATATTATTTTCAGGGTATGATGTCATGCTATGCATTTGTTAGTGTATGTCGTGCTAAATATCTATAATATCCTTATTAATTTTTAAAAATAAGTTTTATTTTCCAAAAAAATATAATGAACGGGTTGGCACAACGGTTGTGTTGTGGCTCGGACTCTCAACCTTGGGGGGGGGGGGGGGTGGGAANNNATTGCTATTATTATTATCATTACTGATATTACTATTACATATATCACTACTATTACTAGTTTTAGTAACACTATAATTATTTAATTAAAACCTTTATAAATAATATTTATTTACCTAGGAAGATATTTTTCAATCAGTTTATTTTTTAGCTTAGTGGTATTACCATTTTATCCTCTGGAATGTATTGAGCTTATATTTTATATTTTTTGTTTTGATGTTATTGTTTTTTACCATAATGACTTCAGCATAGCCGTGGGCTTATATGCTATATTTCCAACAGATTTTTATATTGATCTTCTGTACTTTTAATATAGTAATAGGGTTGATTATTTCTACAGACTAGTAGATGCTTTGTCTACCACATTTGCATACTTTGTTGTTGTAGGCCCTCCTCTCGTTATCACATTGTATAGATAATACTTATCCCATTTTTGTCTCCTGGTGAAGTCCACTGTGTGGACGAAAGCTAGATTAAATTTTATACAAGTTAGTCTTAAAATTGCTGCTGTCTTTCTTTTGTATTGTTCAATAATTCCTGTGTTGGTTTTTCCTGTATGACGTAATGGTGATTAGTATACAAGGTGACGTAATGGTTTAATAATAACCAGCCAATGATGGCGGCTCACTTCAAATACGTTCCTATCATCACCATTCATTCAATGAGTAAAATAGCCAATTAAACGCATAACGAATTATGTCGACGGCTCCACTCTCTCTTTGCCTACCAAAATATTACTGGACATTCCCAAAAAATTGCTAATAATATAAAAAGATATAACAGAACCCTATTAAGGGGACACTTTGGGGGACCGTGAGTAGGGTTATACGTGTTAAAATATATATTTTCTCTCGTTTTGCAGTGTTCTACTGTACTGTAAGGAGGGTTCTACTGTATAGTCTAACGTAATCTATGTTGAGTTAAAAAATTAAACAGTAAAGGTAAATGCAGAAAAACCTATTAAGAGACACCCTCGGGACTAATCAAGTGTCCCCTCATGGGTTGGGTGGCCGTAGTATTGAGATACTTCCCTCATTTTGTGACAGAAAAAGTGTCACTTTAATAGGGGTGTCCCCTTAATAGGGGCGTGCCAAAGGAGGGGTTCTACTGTGTTTATATGTACAGTATATATCTTGTTTCTTTTGTGATATTTGTTGGATGTTAATAACAATAATAATAATAATAATAATAATAATAATAATAATAATAATAATAATAATAATAATAATAATAATATATACAATAAATATTCTCTAAACAAGTTATAGGTCTACATGCATTTTTTTTTTTTTAAATGTTTTAAACAATCCCTTTCATGAATTGTATATGTTTTGTATTTCTCGATTGTTTGATTGTGTTTTTACCTTGCTGTTGTGTTTGAAATAAAAAAAATATTGAATGGTTGAATATTGATATGTGTAAACCGTTAACATTTCAACCTCCAATAAATACGAAAAAATGGCGGCAATCGAATGAGAGGGCGGTGTGAGTGGGTATAGAAAATGAAAGTAAGGTGGCGTAATTGCAAGAACGAATTCAATTGGTTCAGTGATTAAAAATACGGTGACTTGATGGTTTGAATAGCCCCCTTTTGGTGAAGTAAACATGAACGAATAGGCTGATGATGGTCAGAACAATCTCACTGAAACAGCGAGACAACCTACCAGTGGTTTTTACCTCAAAAACCATAATTTTACACATGGTGTACGGAAACCAGTAGTTCACGTCAAAAACAATAATTTTACACATGGTACGGAAACCAGTGGTTCAAGTCAAAAACAATAATTTTACACATGGTGTACGGAAACCAGTGGTTCACGTCAAAAACAATAATTTTACACATGGTGTACGGAAACCAGTGGTTCATGTCAAAAACATAATTTTACACATGGTGTACGGAAACCATTGGTTCACGTCAAAAACAATAATTTTACACATGGTGTACAGAAACCAGTGATTCACGTCAAAAACCATAATTTTACACATGATGTACGGAAACCAGTGGTTCACGTCAAAAACCATAATTTTACACATGGTGTACGGAAACCAGTGGTTCACGTCAAAAACCATAATTTTACACATGTGTACAGAAACCAGTGATTCACGTCAAAAACCATAATTTTACACATGATGTACGGAA
This sequence comes from Anneissia japonica, assembly GCF_011630105.1. Classification (NCBI taxonomy): domain Eukaryota; kingdom Metazoa; phylum Echinodermata; class Crinoidea; order Comatulida; family Comatulidae; genus Anneissia; species Anneissia japonica. The sequence goes on from NW_022751466.1 coordinate 1,172,106, forward strand.
ACCAGTGGTTCACGTCAAAAACCATAATTTTACACATGGTGTACGGAAACCAGTGGTTCACGTCAAAAACCATAATTTTACACATGTGTACCGAAAGTTTATTTATTTTATTATTGATACTCGCCATGCAAACTTAAAAGAAATAGTATGTTAAGTAAAATAAATGTTAAGATTGGTGACGTATCAACACAGAATTGATGACTTCATTGTCCAATTGTTAATGAATTCAAACACAAAGAAATAAGAAGCGATTAATCATATTTAAACTATCATACATTTTCAGTGGGCAATGAGGTCCATATTTTATGCATGTATAAATCAATTTTAAAAATAAATAAAATTATTATAAATGGAAAAATGGCATTGTATGGTTATAAGCCTATAGATGGATTGTGAAAATACAGTTAATTCTGGTCCTTAGGTATATTATGAAACTCCTGAATGTATGCGGCATCCGTTGGAGTAGCGCAATAACAGTGTTTGATTTTAAGAATAGGCGAGTTAATTATAGGAATGTGCCTTTCTAGATTGGCTTAAAGATATTATTTTTTAATGTGGGGAAAGATTTTTTTTTATGTAGAAATAAACAATCCAATAGCTCACTATTACTATAGTAAAAAAAGTGCGTATCTAAATTTAAACAACGTACAATTTACAATCAACTTGATTTTCCTCCGCCATACATCACGTTAGCCCAGTGTTCCATAAGCGTATCGGTGATGACTCTTTCCCATCTGCTCGATTACGAAATTCTTCCATTACTTATTTCTACAGTTTAATGCCTTAGGAAACTCGTCTTTTTGATCATGTTCGGACTTAGGGCATTAAGGTATTTATTGTACTCATTTCATTTTTAATATTTTTATTTTTTAATTCTTATTACCTGTGATTTACTTCGGTCTATGACTCATGAAAGCATACTCTGTTGGTTTTTGTTAGGGATTGTACTTGGAGGAATATTAATTATAGTGGCGGGTACTTAGCACTTTGTGTGGCAAGAAAAAGCACGAAGGTCCAAGGACTAGCAACAAGTAGGGGTACCCTGCATCTGAAGCAACTAGTTGTCTTAGCCTGCATGCCCGGCCAGGGGATTCAAATGGTCGTAATGTATTATACTGTATTTATGAAAAGCTTTGATTGTGTTTAACTGTATTTATTCTTTAACTAGTCATTATTATCAAACCTTCCAGATTGTTTCTGTAACTGATGTACATGTTACCCAAGAAATGGTATCGGCGTAAATGCTGCCCCTGATTTGGAAAAAAAAACAAGGCACTAACTGCATATTTTTTAACCGAAATTTCTGACATATTTAGAAAATATCTACTTGGAAAATAAGATATTTTCAGGCTTTAAGTATGCAAATGGGCATTAATTACACCGTTACACGACCGGAATGTCTTGTATTATTACTATAAACGACAATGAGCAGTTCAGAACTATTAAACACAAAATTAAAGCCAAAATTATCAATGTGTATAAGGTTTATTGCTAAATCTTAATCGCACCGTCTATAATCACAATAAATACGGATAGTTACGTTAACTTAATACTATCAGCCTAATGGTGTATTGATTTTTTTTACACTTGGTTCGGAATCAAAACATCGTGACGTCATCTCATAACTTTCAACAAATGAGAAGATTCAGTGGCAAAAACCGCCACACCAAGCCATACAATGAGTCAATGAGCAGTATAGAACTATTAAACACAAAATTAAAGCCAAAATTATCAATGTGTACTATAAGGTTTATTGCTAATTCTTAATCGCACCGTCTATAATCACAATAAATACGGATAGTATACGTTAAATTAATATTATCGGCCTAATGGTGTATTTATTTTTTTTAAACTTTTTTTCGGAATCGAAACATCGTGACGTCATCTCACAACTTTCAACAAATGAGACGATTCGGTGGCAAAAACCGCCACACCAAGAAATACTTTGAAAAGTCAGTAAAAGAAGAAGACAATTTCGATACAGTGGCGGCGCCAGCAGGGATCCAGGATCGGCACACTCTTATGGGAAAGTCTCGGCCCCCTTTAAGGAAACACTACTTAGACAAAGTATTTTTACAGTATGCGAGTGCCACTTCCGCACAGGTGCCTGATCTTGATTAGCTTCAACCATGGTAGGGCCGGAGGTGAAATAGCCCCTGTCGGCTGTGCCTTGGACGCAAAATTGTTGGTACCACTACTGTTTTGAATTATGATCGAAACATTAGACATGTTCTTCCTCTGTACAATAATGAAAATAAAGACATTGAATAACAGACATTCGGCAATATTCCACCGATGTGCTTATCTTAAACAATACAGCCAATAATACAAACAGAGACCCATTAGCTGGGCAACAGTATTTGGTCTATATATTTGGTCTGTAAATTGGCTGCTCGTTATTTGCACATGTTGACATTATCTGGGTTTTCAAACAAACCTCTTACGATTATATTTTATACATTATAAACCAAAGCAACGAATCAATCACATTAGAACAGTAAAATGAGCAGTTTAAACGAATGCTATCTTAATATTTTGCCATTAGAATTTTAGGAAACGAATTGATTTTACAAACTATCAAATATATGGTACCGTAGTAATTCTGTCCATATCACAGTATGTATTTTTAGAATTTAATTACATTAACATAACAAATTAGCTTTTCATTATCATTAGCAAATCTTATGTACAATCTGAAAAATATTAATCTAAAATATCTAGTCTAATGACAAAAAATATAGGCCAGACACAGATGACATAAAATAATTGAGTGACTTTCCCTGACCCAAGCATGCGCACTAAATAAATCGCAGTACGAAACCTTACACACGAAATAAAAACAAATGACCCATCTGCGATTACGTATATGCAGATTTGGTATCTGATAGATTGATACAGTATAATGAATTAACAATTTCTACACAAAAAAAAACATAAACGGGAGTTTATTATCTACATGATTAACAACGACAAAGCCAAATTCTAGCAATGCCCATAAACACTGATGAAATAATTTGAAACTTTTTAAACTGTGGAAGGGAACTGTGAGTTTTGTGAGTCTTAGTTTTACCGGACACCGGTTCCGTAGTTAGCGCCACTAGATTTAATGACTGCTTGTTCGATATTCGTGTAGTTCATGTCCACATGGGTATCTATCATAAATTCCGTTGCAAACTCCTGGAAAAAAAAAACCCAACAAAACATTAAAATAGTATATTTCACGCTGTCATTTTGTGAAACTTCCAGATGATGAAGCTTAGCGCGGAAAGGCTCAATACCTATGCACACGGTAGGCCTAAACAGCTTATATCGCTTACGTTGTGTGATTTCGAAAACTTGTTATTTTACTTTTAATCTCAGGGGCTCAGTATTTCACAGACTTGATTAATATAATGACAGATCTTTGGAAGTGTATTTTATAACATGAACATAGACATATTGAACTTCAGATTGGTAAGTTAAATTTTTTTTTAAATGGAAGAAGAAAAAAATTATAAAATTGCTCATTTTATAATCTTTTCTTTTAATTCTGATCCGGCGTTTGCATTTAATGTAAAGCGCATAGATGTTTTTTGCATTTTGCACTATATCAAAAGAAATATATTATTATTATTATTATTATTATTATTATTATTATTATTATTATTATTATTATTATTTGTTTTTTTATCATTATCATTATTATTATTATTATTAAGTTTAGTTAATTGAACTTGAATGATGTGAAAGAAAATGTAATAAAAATGTACGCCATCTACTTACGCGAATTGCTTGCTTTACGAATGCCTTGTCTGTGCTCACTTTTGCTTTTTTTATGGGGCTAACCTCTGGTCCTATCCATGTAATAAAGGCAAACTTGGCACGTCTACTCATCTCATCACCAGTTTCGAGCCTAAGGTACACAAAAGCTCGTTCGTCATCTGAAAATAAAATAACATCATAATGATTTTATTAAACATTTATTTCTATTACATGGAGCTTTACACTACGAGAGTCAGACGTAATGACGTGAATAACAAATCATCTGCGCATGCGAGAACGTTGAGTTCTCGTCGTTGCTAGGATTATAGGACGCAATTTGACCCGAATATGTACGTTGTGAAAAAAACATATTGTGGTCACGGATGAGTGAATCTGTTGTAGACTTATATCATCGCGCAAACCGAAAGTTCCATAATAATTAACGTCACAAAACACGTTTGCTTGATCATTGCAATGAAATACAATCAAGGACACAGAATGTGCACTGTTCCGCTTCCTTAGAAATATTCTAGTAGTGCAGCCAACTGACAAAATTCCTACACAGGTATCTATATAAACTTAGATAAAATATAGCATCATCATCAAGTACAAGCTTTAGGTACGGCCAAAGCATGCCAGATGTAAATCTTTCTTCACAATATACACCCTATAAGAAATTCTTTTCTGAAAAATGAATCACTGATTCCCTTTGTATCAATCATAGATTTGTTTACATTAACTAAGTATATCGTTTGGAGCGCCGCAAGCGAGTGAAAAGCAAATTTCGTTTTCATCAAGTCAACACTCCAACCTCTCCTCTCCCTATTGAAGGGAGAGCACCAAATTCGCTATGAACGTTACGTAGGGCCTACAGATTTACGCCAGATTTCTCTTATATGTTTTTCAAGATTTTAATGCCTTTTACCCTATTTCATTTACCCTGATTTCGGAGTATTATGCCCGCTGCTTAAATGACAGATACAAATTACCCAAATACGGTGCGTAGAGTATGGTAAGCCATCCCTACCAATTTCCATGGCAACGAGTTAGTTAAGCCCTTGTATCATTATTACACTAAATTATCCATTCTATTGGTACTGTTCAGTACTCATGAATACAGTTATGGTCCTCAGCAGGGTTTTGGGTTCAAGTTCCAGGTTAAGAATGCAAAAACAGAGTTGAGTTTCGGTAGGTCATAATGGAAATAGCATTTTACAAAAAAAGAATGAGCTGTTACGTTTGACAAAACGTTTGGCCAAAAAAAAGGATTAAAATAGCTAAACATCTCAGCAGGCTATACGACGAAATCCCACAACGAGAGTCGGTATATAATTGAATGTACAGGCTCTTCGTCAGTCAATCTGAAGTTTAATGTTAAGTTGCACAAATGAAAAAAATTTACGCATGTTAAACCAACCGATTATTATATGCCTAAGCAACCGTACATTTCAGTTGTTCTGAACGGCCCTTCTAGGCTACACAGAGAATGAATATATATATATATATATATATATATATATATATATATATACATATATATATATATGTGTGTGTGTGTTTATATATGTACAAACATATATACATATATATAAGCCTATATATATATGTATGTATACATATATATATACATACATATATATATATATGGTTTTTAATTAAACTGACTAATTAGTTATTATTTCTTATTATTTAATCTTCTTTCTTAAACCAAGTAGATATAAATCTTCATTTCAACAATGTGTTTTATTTTGAGTATTTTAAACCGATTAAATAAATAAAAATGATGACTAAATTTGTTCATTATATTTTATCATTTTGGTGATTTGTGGACCAAGATTTAAATATAGGGTCTGTGATTGAACGAATCAAGTAAACATGGCGGTATAATATTAACAGGTAGGTTGGCCTTGCATCTTGGCTTTAAAAAAATACTCAAATATTTAAATACTGAGACAACATTGACGGAATGCAAGGTCAGTTGAAGGAAATGGGATTCAACGAATAATTTGAACAATTAAAAGTTCATTAAACTACTGAAAATGTGCGTACAACAATCGAAACAGATTAAATACTGAACAGAACGTCGGAAATGTGTTTGAAATGAATGATTTGTTGGTTGTGGCCGTGTGTGCGAACCCGGAAGAGAATACCGGAAACATCGCCTGCTAACCGCCGTGGCTTTAGCAACGACTTACATACCATAACCTTATATGGAAAATGTGGCTGTCTAGAATTCTAGCTAGAAGGTGGGTCACTCTCCAATCCTTCTTTTTGCTACGGCTCGAACCGAACTTATATAACATTTCATAATTTTACACAGGTTGAGAAAAAAAAGCATTACAGTTGTAACCACAGGAACAGCCATTGTATTAAGTGTGCGTGCGCGTGCGAAACATGCGTGTTGGCCAAGGCACACATGCTTCTGATCGGCCTCCCCAGCAATATTTTTGTTAGAAGGGGATATTTTTTTTTTTTTTAATCCTGATGAAATCCAAACTAGTCCCGTTATCGTACAATCAGCGTGAAGGAAAACAACCCGTACTAAAAAATAACAATTCATTTTTTTTATTTGAGCACCATTGGTGGAGATGTGCTCTTTATAAATCTTTATTATTATTAATATTATAAAGCTATGGATGATGTTTTATGCTCTACCAACAATTTAACAGTCGGTTGATGGCATTTTAATCGCTCTATTTCACTTTTGTTTTAGATTAGAGTCACGTAATAATATGAAATATTTGATGGTCCGTTGAAATATGCAACCTGCAAAAATGCAGAAACATCCTGCATGCAATATAGTCCGAGTATGACCATGAAGGTAGGTCTATATAGTTTTAAACCTCCATGATGAAAAGTATTGTATAGGCCTACCTCCGTACTTAGGAAAATAAAGAGTAAAGGCATGGACCTATTAAAAAAGCAACAGTGATTCGGAACGCGGGTGACGTATCCGAAACAATAGCTTCGACCAAGCTGAAAGGAATCTTTCAAATAAGATGCGTTTTAACAATGCACCCAACATCGTAGGCTAACAATGAAGTATTATGACGGAAGGTTAAACTATTGTTTGCTAATTGTGTGTAGTTATATCGATTAAGCTTTAAAAACATTTACAGGATAATTCATACAAATACAAAGTCCTTCCTAAAGATATAACAGTTTCACATTTAGCGTAAATTACTGATATCAGATTATCGTTTTTAACACAATTTCGTTTTGTTGTAATTAAACGTGATGTATGTTTTCAAATATAACCAATATGAATGCAATGGTGGCAATATGCAAATAAGATGGAATGAAAAAAGGAAGAAGTTGGATGGGAGTGGGCGACTCAGGATCTCTTTCAGAATAGTTCATTGAATTATTGCTGAAGTAGACTTTGAAAAGGTCATCGGACGGCACTCCATGGACATATATGACCGGCTGATGAAAATACAGGTATATAATATACAAAGGATTACAGCTTGGCCTAGTCGCTTAGTTGGCAAAATATTAATAATGATAATAATAATAATATATATATATTTTACAT
>NW_022751466.1:1179490-1228197 GCF_011630105.1 Anneissia japonica
TAGATATACCATAAACATATATATGCACTTACTTTTTAATTTGTCGCCAGAGAACAACTCGCTGATGTCGTTGCCGGTCTCTGACACAGCTATTTCCTTACCATCATATCTACATATTAACCTACGAAAGAAGGAAATGTATATAATAAGGATATTATTGATATAATGAAAATATTGATATTAATTATGGTGTTGACAAAGATATTAACAAAAATGATATTAATAAAAAAAAATATATGAATCTTAATAATAGTCATCACCACCTGTAACCGCAGTGATAACGTCAGACAAATGTTACCATTGTACAGGTTTGTAGGATTGCAGACTGTTAATAATAATAATAATAATAATAATAATAACAATTATTATTACTTATTATTATTATTATTATTATTATTTAATATTATAGTCTCTCACCCTCTCCCTGATTACAGTATCCCCTTACTAACAAGCCAAGTGTTGGATTGAAATAAGGATAATAATACAAAAACGAACTCAGGAAGATTTGTCTCGAAATCCAATGTAGAAGGTATAATGATTGAATCGAATCTAAACATAATTTTGCTGTACGCCGACAGAGCACACTCAAGTCTACTTGTATGATTACTTTACACCTGATAACATGCATATCAAACAATAACGCTCGGAATTATCTATACCAGAGGACAAGGGCCGATCCCGCTGCTGAGGTTAATCATAGGGCGTGACCACCAACCGTCATAATACAGGGAGGTTGACAACCTACCCCTTCAAATCATCATAGACTTAATTACAAAATATGTCGGATGATTAATAAATCTAAATGTGTATATTTTTATTTATGTAGGCCTATGTTAAATAGACTATATGCCCGATTAGTATAAAATTCTATCGAAGTACTAAATACAGCAGTAACATTTAATGCCGGTGTACGTAGGAGAATGCACTTGTTTTGTAAGTACAGTAGGCCTATACAATCAATGTACACACTAATCGCCTATCGCGCCTGCCTAGTTTCTGATACAAGAAGTACATAAATAAACGTTACTTACCAAGTCGTCTCGTCTGTGTCAGATCTGACTTTTTCATATGCTTCAACAACATTATCTTTATCTTGCAAAACCATTTTAATAATAATATAAAAGTCTGTGAAAACTTCACTTTCACGAGAAACCGGCGTTTTTAACACGGAACAACGACTAAATGATGTCCAAAAACGACTGAAGCGAATCCACGTGAACTTTGTCCTTTCAAAATTTGGTATCGGCTCCTCCTATCTTAACCGCTAAAACCTTGTGCCTTACGTCACGCGTTTCACACGTGATTATATGAATATGCAAGCAGGCACCATCAGCAATAACCATATTTAGATGTATATGACCCACAGACGACTTCCGGTTGTGGATGCCACGATTGTAACGATTTGCAAGGTGAGGCTTACCTGTAGAGTAGGCGGACATGTGTTTGCCACTCGTTCACAATACACAATAACCACATATCACGAATGAGATTGCTTCATCCGGAAAGGGGAGGGGACTTGTACCCTCTGCTTTTTCGACTAAGATCCCCACCAGTGGTGTTTTTGAAATGGGGGAGTTAGAAAATCGGGGTTTTTTTCGAAAATTTATTATTATTATTATTATTATTATTATTATTATTATTATTATTATTATTATTATTATTATTAATAATAATAATAATAATAGACCTAATAATAATAATAATAATAATAATAATAATTATTATTATTATTATTATTATTATTATTATTATTATTAATAATAATAATAGACCTAATAATAATAATAATAATAATAATAATAATAATAATAATATCTATATAAGAAAATAATCAACCTCTATGTTACGTTTAATGTATAAATTAAATAAATATATTTGACTTCAATTTCTCTTCAAATCCACATTTATTACATCATTTTCATCAACCATATAATTTTCCTGATTTTGCTCCTGTTATATATTTACTAATTATCAAAAACAAACAGAAGTAGGTCTACTTAGGCCTACTGTAATATTTACAATAATGATTGTTGCTATTATTTATTATTGTTATAAATGACATTCATTGGATACTTTAGGAAATAGTTTAATTTGTTGAATACAATTACTGAAGCACCGGGATTCAAGGACAGAAACCATTAATTTGGAAATGCGGAAAAACAATTTATACCGACGCGGATCAACGTGAATCCTTACCAAATCTGCTTAATCGTTTATTCATGTATGAATATCAAACTAAAATATCACGAAGGACATGTAAGCGTATACAATAACGTGAGTATAATAATAATAATATTAATAATAATAATAATAATAAATAGGCCTACTAATAATAATAATATAAATAATAATAATAATAATAATATTACGCTTATTACCAGTAATAATAATAATAATACATATTAATGATTATGATGATAATCAATGCCATTGGTAATTGGTACAGTGGCTGAATAGTAGCAAATGATTTTATAAACATATCAGGCCTTAAAAACACTCTCTCAAGGCGAGCATTGTGGTATCTTAGCAACAATATCTAAGACACGGTGCTAAGCAACAGAAAGGTCTGAGTAGCTTATTATATCTCTATGGTAGCAACAAGAAAATTGTGCGGACTTGTGTTTCCTGGATGGAAACAATGTTAGCGCGTGCGCGCGTACGTACGTTCGAAAGTTGTTATCTATAGAATTTCCATAACAACTTTAATAAATGAAGCACAGTCAACAGGCAGCAGTAAGGTCTACATAATCAATAAAACTTATATTTTTGGGTTAAAAAATAATCAGTATGTGTGACAGTGATTCAGCAGCAATTGTTATTGACAATGGGAGTGGGATGATTAAAGCAGGTTTTGCTGGTGACGATACCCCTAGATCAGTTTTCCCGGCAGTCGTAGGTCGGCCTCGACATCGCAGCGTTATGATCGGAGTAGGTACCAAAGATGCGTACGTAGGCGATGAAGCTCAAAGTAAAAGGGGCATGCTTACGATGAAGGTAAGAATGGATATGGTTTTGTTTTTTTGGTTTTTTTTTTTGTTTTTTTTTTTTTTTCATTTTACATAGACTTAGGGCCTAATAAAATATTGTGTTAGGAATTATCTATTTCATAGCTTTCTTGAGTTTGATATTATTATTGTTATTATTATTATTATTATTATTATTATTTCTATTTAAAAATTAAAGTATTTTATTTCACATTTGTTCAACCAATCAATCAATCATCAATTTCAAATACATAATTATATTTATGCGTACATAATTTTTTTTCTAATGCTATTATGATGTCTACACTTACTGACTGGACTAAAACTCAATGATAATAAATGTACACATTTATACTGAAAATTGTAATACAGTATATAATAATGTAACATACTGTAAAATGTACCAAGTTAAAAGTTGAAAAGAAAGGTAAGTAATGGAATAAGGACAAGAAAAGAAATATTTTATAATCAATTAAGCAGATCAAAGAATATTAAAATTACTGTATTTTAAAAATTATTCAAACTTAAAATAAATCAAGTTGATAATATTTATATTAATATTCTTTTTTTTTTATTAGGTGAAATTTTAAATAATTTTAAAATCCCACTCCATATGTTGTAAAGCGCATAGAGGTAGTTCACATCGCGCTACATAAGTTCACAACTATTATTTAATTATTATAAATATTATTATTATTATTATTATTATTATTATTATTATTAATTATTATTATTATTATAAATATTATTATTATTATTATTATTATTACTATTACTATTATTATTATTATTACTATTATCATCATCATTATCATTATCGTTATTATTATTATAATTATTATTATTATTATTATTATTATTATTATTATTATTATTATTACTGTTGTTGTTGTTTTTTCTGTTATTGTTTTTGTTGTTGTTGTTGTTTGTTGTTGTTGCTGTTGTTTGCTGTTGTTGTTGTTATTAACGATGATTTATCAACATTCCCAAGTATCCGCTCGAGCATGGGATCGTGACAAACTGGGATGACATGGAGCGTGTATGGAAACACGTATTTGACAATGAACTACGAGTTGCACCTGAGGAGCATTCGGTGTTACTGACTGAAGCACCTTTAAATCCAAAAGCGAATCGTGAAAAAATGACGCAGGTAAGGGAACAATGTAAAAGTTGTCTATATTAATATGTTAAATATCGCAAACATGTTCAGTAGAACTTTTAAAGATAGTTGATTGTATCTGTGATTGTATTAAATACCGTTTGTATTAACAATTTTGATAGTACAGTATTTATAATTTATTTTCACCATTTTAATTGAGCTTTCTGATCGTTTTTGATACTGTTTTGTACTATTTTACTTCTCCCTCGGAAGTTTTTAACAAAATGAAATGAATGAAATATTTGAACTGGCTACTTATAGGGCCCGCATTAAATAAATGGGAACTTTTTTTTAATAATGGATGTTTTAATAATAACATTTATCTTTTTTTACATTTGGTTTGGTTAAATAGAGCTATAGCATCGAAAAATGTCTAAGGAAATAATGACATAAAGCATATGCCTTTTTTACATGCAGATAATGTTCGAAACATTTAACACGCCGAATATGTATGTGGGAATCCAGGCAGTTTTGGCTTTGTACGCGTCTGGGCGAACGACTGGAATCGTGCTTGACTCGGGCGACGGTGTTTCACATACGGTACCCATCTACGAGGGCTACGCCTTACCCCACGCAATCATGAGACTAGACCTTGCTGGCAGGGACCTCACTGAATACATGATGAAGCTCTTGACAGAGAGAGGGTATTCCTTTACAACAACAGGTGAATACATGCTAATTATACTTTAAAACCCCGCCCCCATCCCACTCTACCACTTACCTTAATCAAGCCTAGGCAAATTTCATCTTCGTTTGGCCAAATTCCATAATATTTGGCCGTCGTATTGATAAGTACTGCGTTCAGAATTATTGGATCTTCATTAAAATGTGTTTTTGTTTCCTGTTAGCAGCAATTAATTCGATTTTATATAATAGGTTTTCCCACAAAAGACAACAATTGTTATATAATCTCTTATCCATTGATATACTAGTGACGTACTTTAATGAACGCCTATAACTTCTTTTAATTTTGTGTAGCTGAGAGGGAGATAGTGAAGGATATTAAAGAAAAGCTTTGCTACGTTGCACGGGATTTTGATTCCGAGATGAATGTTTCCGTTAGCAGTATTGAAAAAACGTACGAATTGCCTGACGGACAAGTGATAACTGTCGGTAACGAACGGTTCAGGTGTCCGGAAGCATTCTTTGAACCGTCATTACTCGGTAGGTTAAGGGTTGGTTGAACAATTCATACAGGTGCAATGTAGACGTGTTGTGGTAATTTTTTTTTTTATATTTAAATCTTCCGACAATGAACAAAAACAAAGAAGTTGGTAGGGGCTGCCGAGGATGGGCAAAAATATAAAACTGGCATCCGAAGATGTGCCCATCCAAAACCTCCACCAACCCAAAATATAGATACAATTTCAAAGAACAATAATAAAATACAAGCAAAAAAAGACCGACCAATAAAATATTTCATAAAATAAAACACAAAAATCAACATTATCAAAATATAAAACATCGAAGCACCCCGAGAAACAACACCCATGGATGTATTTGTATTCGTATTCGCGACGAGAATGACACTAAGCCGAGTTGAAACTCTCCAATAAATGACTCTTGGGTCTCTTAGTGAAACTCAAGAGACTCGTTTATGAGACTATTTCTTGTCTCAATCCCCAGTTTTGAGAATGCTTTAGGATAACGAATAATTGCACTATACTTAAAGGCATCCGTACGGGCCCTTGCATGTTTAAATGTAAGCACATCCCGGTGCCTCTGATTAACATAAAGTCCGATCTAACTGACAATAGGTGTTTCGATATAAAAGAAATACTCTCATGTTGTCGCTTACCCTCAACTGACATTAATCCCAGAGACAAAATTCTATCCTTATAGGATTGCTTCAAATACCTTTTGTCTTAGTATCATTCTCGTCGCTCGCCTTTGCACAGCCTCAAGCTGTTCAATGTACTTCACCAAACCGGGCAGCAATACAGCAAAATTGGAAAACGAGCGCATTATACAAATGCAGGGACACTTTCGATGGAGCATCGCCGGAGAGATAGTCGAATAAGACCACAAATTCGATTACACTTAGCTACTGTCTCATGAACTTCCATATCCCATGACAGATTTTTTTGAATAGTACAGCCCAACAATTTGTGAAAATCAACACATTCTAAAATTGAATTACCAATTTAACATAAAATGGTTTTGCACACTGCCTTTTCCATGTTAACCTCATAACTTTACATTTGTTGGGGTTGAGTTTCAATCGGTTTTTTTCGGCCCATGACCCTATAGATTGTAAGTCAACCTGAAGTGCAAGATCAGTGACCCCACCCTTCTGTATGTAAACACATCATCAGCACACGCAAGTAAGTTTGGCTATAATGTGAACTTAAGCCTGAATGGCGCAGTGGCACCAATGGGAGGGCCGAATGGTGCCAAGGGTCAGGTTCACAATTTGTCAGGATGAAAATTGAGACACTGCGTCGTTTCGACCGTCGGCCGACGACTCCATCTCCGTTTATCTGTGTAAGAGCTTGACGACGCTACGCCGTCTGCTGATTGTTGATGGCAGTCTGAGCTGACCGTCATCATTGAAAACTACCTGTTGCGCGCGACTCGACCGCAGTGTGCATTCTCTGGGCCGGGGAACCGCGTCGGCCGACGACCTCAGTGCACAATGTAGTGTACCCGGCTTAAAATCGAAGACTAAATACACTTCAAATCCCCAACTATCGTCGGTGACTTCCGAGAGCTTCTTCGGGTGGACGCCTCTTCCTTGTACGTGACAATTGCCCTCCCCCAACTATCTCCTACCTGGTTGGAGATCGTCAAGATAAATAATCTATTTCGATACCAATGAAACAGCACCAGACATAGGTGGTTCAGCTTCGTTTTGTTGTCATTTTTCTTGTTTAGGGTTAGAAGCAGTCGGGCTTCACCAAACGGCCTACAACTCTATCATGAAGTGCGACATCGATATCCGTAAAGACCTCTACGCTAACACATGTCAATCTGGAGGAAGCTCGATGTTTGAAGGATTTCCAGAACGAATGGAGAAAGAGCTCACGAAACTGGCACCAAGCACGATGAAAGTAAAGATCATCGCCCCACCTGAGCGCAAGTTTTCCGTCTGGATCGGCGGATCTATCTTGTCGTCACTGTCGTCATTTGATACAATGTGGATCACGAAAGGTGAATACGATGAAACGGGTCCCAGTGTTGTGCACAGAAAATGCTTCTAAAAATGTTAATACAGTGTCTTATGAATATGTAAATTCTCTTTGGAAAAGATAACCTTGAAAGCAACAATATTTTTCCTTAAAGTTTACATAAATTATGACTGCAAATTCTCTTTATAATAAGCTACTGTATAAACATAAATATAATAAAATGCTCTCTTGTATACTGATTTGCTTTATTATTGTCTTTATAATTATCATTGTACTTCGACTAATGCTAGCTCAGAACTATTCGTTAAGCCGGGTAATCACTGCGCGCCCGACAGTCGTAGACCACGCGACGAACGAAACGCGACGAAGCGCGCGCAACGGATCGTTTTTAATGACGATCCGTTCAGACTGCCACCACCAATCAGTAAACGGCGTCACGGCGAAACTAATTCCTCCATGGTACGACCGTCGTACGACGCAGTGAGTGCCCAGCTTTACGCCACTTAGGGTGTGCCCGGCTTTCGTTCAATAATATCAGAGAGGTTTATTTTATTATAATAATTTAGAATGAAATAGAAATATATTTCGCATGAGAGACGTGCCACGCGGTTTGGTTTGTCTACTGTAGTAAAACAGTACGGGTTAGGCCTACGGGTCGACTCTAAAAGCGCCGGTTTAGGAGAGCATCTATCACATCGCAGGAGCGCACCTGTGTGATGACAGATGGGAGTTTTCAATGGTTTTCTAAGCTGACACCTTACGATGACGTTTTGTTTGGTTGGTCGAAAGAATAGTAACAAACGTGGGCGTCTAATTGAAATGATTAAGTTGCCGCTCAACATTTGTTTGGCGGCCTTGGTATGTTCATCCTTCTGTCAATGGGTTCAATGGGTACATAACTACCCATTGAAACGAGGACAAAATCCTTAGGCCTATTATTGTATCACGTAAAACGCCTCCAGGACCCTATACAGTGTTGTCTCGATCGGCCCCCATTTTCGGTCCCCCTTTCCCCTCCCCACCCCACTTTTCGGACATCCTGGATCCGCTCCTGATATCTCTTAATATCTAATATAGACCTAATAACAAACAACTTTCAAAACGTCATACTTAAGAAGTTAAGTTACTATATATTATACTATATGCTCGACTTCCATATTCTTGCCTGCATAATTTCTTTCTGCATGTTCACTGGTGAATCCCAGTTTAGCTGAGTATCAGCTGCAAAGGGACTATCAAGACTAAAGAATCATTGATTGTGACAAACCTTAACATCTAATGGTTGTAAAGATTTAAAGATAAATTTCTCTAATATCTGAGTGCTGGGTTCAATTCCTGTGACCTGGACTCACACGACTCACAGACTACAAACAACTCCACTCCAACACGGTGGCGTGTATTTCAATACTTGGAGTATGTATTATACTTTCTTATCTGAGATTAATCAGTGGACCTTTCGGTTTCCACTCCATAAGCTTCATAATAAAGAGACTTTAAAAGCATCATAAAAAAATGTTTAAATAAAACCAACAGTGAGTCAAAATATTAGGCCTAGGGCTGTTGAAGTGGACTCAAAAAGCAGTTTATCACGCGTGCGTGTCCAAAATTAGTGTGGTGCATTAGTTACTGTGTGGTGTTATTTGTGTGGAGTGTGGTGTTATTAGTTATTAGTTATATGGCTGTACCTTTACCAGAACTGGGAACTATAGATAGAATAATTTCAGACATCTTATTTTTAAGCGGTTACATGTATGTTACCATAAAACCTGAAAATTCCTAGTAATACTGTCAACTATAGCTTTAAGTTTTTACATTACTGTCTATGATGCACATAAGTGTATTGTATATCAAAAGAAGAACGTGTGTTATGTTGTTTTTGAATATCTTTGTGATTCTTAAGGGCTTTCCTGCTGCAAGCTTCCGAGCTTTTAAAGCATTGCCCCCATTGTTTTTGCCAAAAAAATGTTCATATTAATTATGAAAATGGAAATGGAAATAGAAGTTCATTGAATCGAATTAAATACTTTTAATGATAGACATTGAAGAAAGGCACGTTTTGACGAACAAGAATACCCTCAAAGTGTGTGTGTTTATTAGGTAGTTCTTTGTAAAGCTCAGCAGACCACACTATCAAATTTTATGTAATAAATTTGCGTTATGATGCCCATATATGGGCATGATGGTGTCATATTACACCCACATAATGGGCATATAATATTTTTGTCCAATCAAATTTGAGAGCATGGACTAAATTTAAAGAGTAAAATTATTCTCAGCAGTAATCAGACAATTTTGGTGGTATGTCACTATTCATAAGAATGACAAGTTTATTGGTTGACATCCAGGTAATACCAGTACCACAAGAGGAAACCGCTTATTACCACAGGTAACTATTGGGCCTGACGACTCGACAGGGGTTATGTGGTTTTATGTCTCCGACATTTCCGATTAAGATTGAGTAGGTAGTTATAGGAAGTTATTATTTGTAAAATTATATTTAGGTAAAAGGTATTGTGCCAACAAAGGAGCCCTACTCTACCATTTATCAGAGCCATAGATAGAAAGAGTTGCGACATTGAGAATTTAGAAGCCATGCTGTGTCCAACGCGATCCGCGTTCTAATTAATTCGAATTCTAAAGATAAATTCTAATCACGCTTTTGATATTAAATAGTTATTAATTAAGTAATAACATCATAAACGCAATTAAACATGTGAAAATATTATGTAATATACCTAACTCATATACTTTGTATGTGTTCATCGGGAAGATTTGGACACAAAAATGGACGGTGTGTACCACGTGACTTTCGCAAACCGAGGAGCGGAATGTCGCAACTCTTCAAACAGTATATGGCTCTGCCATTTATATTGTTATAAACGAGTAACGGGGGTCAAGTTGTTGAGATATTTTAGATTTTTAAGTCCGATTGAACAGGTAATAAACGGGTCTTTTCAGAGAAACCCCCTCCATTTTGGAGCACATGCCTTAGGTGAAAAGGTATTCAAAAATTCCCTTGTTGAATTTTTCATCATTTCTTCCTCAGTTAATGTACTGAACACCTCGCATTTCCATTCCTTCTGCGAATTTACCTTAGCTCTCAGAAAATAGTAATGAATACAACCAATTAGTAGTCCAGAACTGCTTAACTGGACCTAAAATGCACCCAAAATTTCCCAATAGTGCCTCGACAGTCATTTCCCCTTCCCCGGACATTGTTTATCTCAGATCTTTCTGAATGGAGATGGGACTGCTATTTTCGCTGAGTATTTAAACTACCATAACGTACTCAATATTTATTATATTTTTAGCTGGTTATAAACATATTTATAGATAGAACATTCGTTAGTGGAGAAAATTATACAAGACAAATACCATCCAGCATGTTCCTGAATTGGGCCTATTTGCCTATATAATGAACCAATAGGGCACCTACTTAACGCAAGAACCATGAAGTTATTTCGAGTCGGTCGAATTGGCGAGTCATTTATGTGGCTGATACTCTATGACAATCAATATTACATAGGCCAAAGTTGGAACCACGTTTATCATCGTTTGAGACTTAAATTGAGGAATCTTCGACAATAATACAAATAATTTCATGAAACAGATAACACATACGAAATGGTACTAATAATGATTGTTTATTTCATCAAATATTCAACGGTCCATGTTCATAACTTTAATATACATTGAGGTAACATTCTGAGCTACCTATACACGGACGATATGAATTAGACTTATAAAGGAAGTCTGACGTAATTTCAAATATCCTTGGCCTAAAATTAATACCAGACAATGCCTTTTACTTCAACTACAGTCAGTTGGCTTCTAAGTGCAGGCATGTGCAAGAGAACTACAGTACACTTATAAGGCATGCGCAGTAGTAATAAGAACCATCTACAGATTATTATACACATTTTAAGAACTAGTGCCAGGATAATTACGTAAGAATGTTCCTCCCAGCCATAACTTATCATTATATAGCCCTAAAAACCATATCTTCGTGTATCAACTTATATTTTGGTTAGGTTCTCATAATTGGTACATAGTATAAACCCTTGATAGAGTAAAAAAAAAAAAAAAGCTATAATTCCCATGGAATCACATGACCATTCTGTTCGTAAACAATGGGAATACAGATTAATTAATGAACCTTCCCAATAGGCAAGAGAACAGGAAGCCATAGACAACGGGAATTCAGGTTAAGCGCCCAAGTGTTTACTGTGGCCTTCAACCTCTGATGAGCACAGAACCGCCGTCCACACATCTTCCCATACTGTTGCGTAAAGTGCCTACGGTTGCTGGTCCCACAACACAAGGGAAAGCAAACACCAAAGTTTGTGAGACAACGCATTTGTTTGTGAGACACGCGCATATTCCTGGCCATGCCCTGACTGACACTACTGAAAGGTCCATTAGCCTACATGGCATAAGAACCTGACTTAAGAGTTGAAGAATAACATAGAAATAGTAATAATAAATACATTTTGCGACTTCTATACCAACTAGTACTACGTAAACAAATAGCATGCTCTCATAAATAATTTACAGAGGGCGCTCTAAATTATGGTTTTCTTGTATAAAATACTTTATTTAGATTGATTTTTTTTTTTATTACATTTGCTTTGTAATATTTGGCAAATATACTTTCAGAGATTTGATCTAAAGCAACAACATGGATATTATCTTTTTTAAAGAATCATTTTTGTATTCAATTAATCTACAAATGCCTGCAGTAACAACATATAACCTGTACATAAAAAAATTCCAGAAAATAATTAAACAAAAGTAAAATACAATAATCAAATAAATAATAATATATCATATAATATTTAAAATATTTAACCCAAATTCAATTTACTTAACATTCCAAAGACACAGACTTTGCTGATTTAAACAGTGGGTGCTTCATCAGAATATTAATGCTAGGCACAAAATAATATGTTAATAGTACTAAAACAAGGATAACAAAATTATTAACTACTCTAGAAAATTTTTAGTTTCCACAATCAACTGCTGTAGACCTTCATCACGACACTTAGGTAGGTTCACATTTATCTTTTTAGTCTGTGAGTGCCATCTCTAACAATAGACATAAAATGTTGTACCTCAGCCCAAACCATGGCGAACTTAGGCGTTCTAAACCCTCCATTTTTAAAATTCACTTTCTGCACCGCACCGCACCTGTCTCTTATACACATCTAGATGTGTATAAGAGACAGCCTCTACAGTATTTCAAATTCCTGGATCCACCACTAATAATGTTTAATATAGCACATCATATCTACAAAATCTCTATGTGTCTCACGTTAATACCCAACCTTTGGATAACACATCCAGATAGTACATTAACTTAACATCGGGTAATAATCTATTGGCAGAATAGTAAATACAAATCCTAAAAAGTTGAGGATCACCTGAAATCCTATTATTTTTAACATTATCTCCTAAATCCAGCAATATTGAGGATTATCCCATAAAAAAATAATCATCATAACATTTATCAATCTGATGATGTAAATGCTTTTAATTCATCTTAAAACGCCATCAAAATTTTGAATATATGAATGTAAAATATGAGTATGTAAATTCAAGTAAGAAGAAGCCACTTCTGGGAGATCTAGTTAAATAAGCTTTAAGGACTTGTTCTTGTAAAGGGGCCGCTGAATAATCTCCTGTTAATAAAAAAAAATAAATAAAAAAATAAGCTATCTTAACACATCTAATTTCATTTTGCACCACGTAATGATACCCATCGGCACTGACTTCCGTAAGACAATTGAAAATAAAGTAGTGAAAACATGCAAGTATTATAAATTTGTGGGAGCTGCAGCAGGAGGGGATGCGGCAGTGTGGGAGGCTATCCCGATTTCCGGGAGAGTCCCCTCATGCAAGTTGCAGGACACTTGGGACGCCTGGAATTATGTTAATGATACAATATTAATATTTCAATAAAAATTTTACAGCATTTCATATTTCATAATTGAAGACTTGTACAATTAATTCTTTTACTTTCAATACAAGCTTTTACTTAATATATTAAATAGTGAGACATGATATGTAATTATACATAACATGAGGGAGACAATATGCCTGTAGGAACTGGACATATGGGGCACACTAAATAATCTGCCTAGAAGACTTCTAAAGAATTGGCAGTGATCCCACCCAATTGATGCACAACTTCATCTTCCTTTCACCACCCCACTCAGCAGAAAACCCTGATCCTGTTGCAATATATGTGCCCACGATTCTAGGATTTTCAACCATGAAGTGCCTGCATGTCCTATGAATCCAGTTTGATAACCAACCTCCTCCAATTAAAAGCATGTTCATTAGTGTTCAGATTTTAACACAAAACTGCTTTCAGAGGACATAAAAGTCCAACTGGTACAGATATCCCAAATATTTGATCGGTCGTGATTCTTACTATAGTTACTGTATTACAACTCCTGCAAAAAAGATATCAAATATGAAATAACTTCACTCGTTTAAGTGTCAATTGCAACTTTCCAGAGGGGTTGTCCCGCCTTTGCGAGTTGTCTCATCGCCCAACCCAAACTTTTCTCGCTTCTGAAAAATGTTTGAATAATAACAAATATAATGAAGTTCTTAAAAAAACAAGATATTCACTTTCAACACCACCTCTGTTTGTTATTTTGTTTGTTTGGATGAAAAAATATTACTTTGATACAACAATATCAATGTTCAGTACAATATGTTCCAGAGACAACTCACACACAACTAGTGCGACAGAAGTCAAATTCTACCAAAGGCTCATGCCCAATATCTGTCTTTTGCCAGCCAAAAAAGACTCTGATAAGTCACAACAAACCTGGCCTTGGTTTACTTCAAGTGTCAAAATCAATGGAACATTCAAAGGCAAACAGAAAACATGTGCTTTGTCTACAAATGTGAGGTTTTGCTCCCAAATTTAGGTTGCATGAAAAAATTTAATTACAGCATGACATCAAACATATGTTTGTGCATTTATTTATTTATTTCTTAAACTACTTTCATTTTTAAGCATAGTTAAGCATATGTGCTAATGTTAAGATCAAAGCAAACTTAGTCACTTTCTAAGTGGCCCTATTTCACAAGACAAACCTTGTGATGGTGGCCAATAATGCATGCTTTTTCTATCTTAAATCTGGAATTCCACTTACCAAATTCTTTGTTAGCCCTCTTGTCCAAAGTCTTTCAAAAATTCTGTAGTCCTCAGAATATCTGCCTCATTAACTGTGGGTCTAGTGGTTGCTAATGATCTCTTTATATCACTCTACAAAGATTCAAATGAATGATAATTATAAGAAATAATATTACTGTATTATTACTAGCCATTCTTTATCAGAACATTCGGCTACCAGTGACTAGCGTACCTACTGTAGTATGGTATTTATGGCTTCAGGTCACACACATCTAACCTAGTCTAACTAAGAAGACAAAAACCAAAAAGAAATACAAAGCACATCAAGGACTAACAGAGACAGGAAGCCACTCTCCACCACACCGTTTCACCAATTGATCAAAGACTAATAGACATTTTCCGCTAGGTTGGTCACGTGTAGTATAGTGGGTATTAATTGTAAACATGCTGCGTGAGCAAAGCTTTGTAATACAAAAAAACGTGTGGCTTCTTTAGAGTGTTTGTGCTGTAAAGCCCATATTTGATGTTGAATAAAGTTGGTTGGAATGCCAAATTGTTTGAAAATTGAAATTGAGAAATGCTAGGCCTACAGTTAGGCCCCTGCATGTCTACGGCCTGTTCAGGTATGCATGAGAGTCTTCGATCCACGAAAAGCGATTTTGACAAGCTACAATTTCTAGGCTAGCTTAGGTTTACGAAGGAGCACATACATTCAAAAGCATGCAAAGCAAATTGAACACTAGAATAGGTATATAAACACTATTTTAAACAATCGTAGTGCCTTTCCTTGCCAGTTAATTCTCACATTAACGGTGGGCAAATGTTTTCGAAACTATAACATTACCCTTTCCTATATTTTAACACTGAACGCACTGTAAATTCTCCATAGTAATACCCACATGACCGGTTGTAAACAAACCTCACAGTGTCTATTAGCTATTGAGTTCACAGATGTCTTAATGGTAAGAAATCATGAATAGAATGTATGATTTATAAATGTTTGGAAAATAAGTCTTGAATAATAGGATAAATATAATAGAATTTATATACAGTAAGGGCAGAGAGTACACTTCACAAAACAATACCATGTGAAAATCACAGGCAGGTGACACTTAATTAACATACCATAGAGACTGGTGGTTCTAGGAGTTTATCACCTGGGACTGTAGTCCAGCTCATCTCAATTGCTCCCTGTGATCCTGGAGAGCATGGCTCCAGTAAGTCATCTACGATAACATTAGCATCTGTTGGACTAGGTCCACGCACCTGATAAA
Source organism: Anneissia japonica (assembly GCF_011630105.1). NCBI lineage: Eukaryota > Metazoa > Echinodermata > Crinoidea > Comatulida > Comatulidae > Anneissia > Anneissia japonica. The sequence continues at coordinate 1,195,186 of NW_022751466.1, forward strand.
TAAAACAACTGTGTTAAGATTCATTCACTCTCATATAGATTTAACAAAGGCATTCATTGCAGAGCACTCCTACTTCATGTACATCAGTTTTCCATACTGCTAGGCTCAAGCCCCTTCACCCTTTCATATACGCAACCACATCCAACCCACTGACTGGCAACCAGACAGATTCTTGCTTCAAAAATGAGCCTCAAAATTGGGCTAAATTTAGCATGAACATGTTATAATATTTTTTATTTAGCATGTTTTTGTAGATTTATCAAAAAAGAACTGATAAAAAATTAAGGTAAATATGTCATGCCGATTTTCAGTTGAAATTCATTACAGTGAGTTCAAAATTTTTGTTAAACAACCTGACACTAGGCTGATCGATGCAGCTACACTTTTTCACAAGAGAACTATGTAAGACTGAATTAGTCACCAAAAATGAGGTCATCAAAATTTGGCCGAGTGGGTATTAAGGTTGTTTACATCGTCAAAGCCCTATGCTGACGCATTGAGCATTTTAAATCATCTAAAATGTAATGAAGTTAGAGTAGAAGATACTTTTTATAACAATGTATACATTTTAAATGATTCGTAGATTCATGAGATTAAGGTTGACTTGATTTAAATTTCCATTCGGATTTACAATGCGCCCTCTCTTTAGAACAATTAAGAAACAATAAAGTATTTGGTAACAAACTTTGGCGTTAACACGAACACCCTATCTCAGACCAATGGCAACGAATAGGACGCCCTCTCCCAAAAGTGACTACTTTTCTGTGCCAAATCGACGCTTCAATTTGTTATAGGTAAATCGCAGAGAACGCCATCTTGTGTTTATAAGATCTTTGTTTAATATCCACTATAGCAGATTTGATTTGGTGACTAATTCGTTCTATTGTGGAAATTTCAAAATACTAATATCAACAAGTGAGAGTATAACTTACACGTCGAAAGTGAGTTGCAGTTTGAATTTTCCTCACAGGCTGCATTAGTGCATCCCTTACAACTATACTGATATCAGCTCCAGAGTAGCCATCACTACTCTTTCCCAGCTCTTTGTAGTCGTTTTCTGTTAATGTCGTTTTTGTTGAGCCCATATGCATTTTGAACATGTGTGTCCTGGCTTGGGGTTCTGGTAGAGAAATGAAAATTCTCTTTTCAAACCTGTAAAAAATAAATTGGTAGTAATCATATGTAAATAATACTGTATTAATATTTGCAGTAATAATTATTATAATAACAACAAAATATGCATATGAATACTGAATCATCCTAACTTATAACAAGAATATACGGAACTTGCCAGACACATAATTTTGACAATTATTTCCGTACCTTCTTCGGATAGCAGAATCTAACACCCATGGAATGTTGGTAGCGCCTAATACCAGAATACCGTCATTGTTGTTACCAACACCTTGCATCTGTACCAAGAACTCCGTTTTGATACGCCTGGCTGATTCGCTCTCATTTTTACCACGTTCACTGCAAAGTGAGTCTACCTCATCGATGAAGATGATGGAGGGTTTGTGATCACGAGCCATTTCAAAGAGCTGCTTCACTAACCTAATAAAACAAAGTCATTGAATAAATAATGTGGAGCGGTCAAGGTGTCTGAGTTAAAATCACAGGTCCTAGATTCAATTTCACTCAACGAACAGGATCACGACCAAAAAAAAATTTCTCTCTAAAGCACTGTGCTGTCCAGACTGTCAAGTTTTAATACACACATTCCGCGGGGGTTGTTTACAGCCAGTCATGTGACATATAGTGTGTATTACTATGGAGAATTTACAGCGCAATCAGTGTTAAAGTATAAGAAAGGGTAATGCTACATGGTTTAAAAAAACATTCGCCCACCATTAACATGAGAAATAAACCTTTTTTGTCAAGGGATAGTTTGATAGTGCGGACAGAACTTGAGACTCAGAACATAGCTTGGATAAACCATGGAAGTATTATTCAGATCAATCGGCAACAGATCCTTTTGACGCGACAAACCAATGTGTTGCCCACCTTTGCACCACAAACGGGCATCTATCTTATTATTACCATTTTTTCGTTAGCAACAACTTAACAACACGCTTTTATATGCTTCAACACAGCAGCTGTGCAACAAACTGTTTGTTAACTCACTAAATATCTTTAAAATTAACAATGTTCCCCCAATTGGATTTTTAGTATATTATTATGTGTATATTTTAGTAACAGATTTCCCAAAATATTTCTGTTGCAAATTACTTAGAACTGTGTTCATTATAATTGTGCCTAATGACTGACTGGTTTGACTATAAAGCTGAGGCAGCGTAAAACTGAAAATTACTCAGTTTTGATTTTGGATTGAATTCTCGAATAGTCCACACACTCACTCACACTAAAATACTTGGTTTATTATAATCTTCAATCACTCCTTAAATAATATCTGTTACAATTAGAATTATCAAGTTTTATCCAATTTATGGGAATTTAAGTTGAAATATACCACACTTTTAAAGCTCATGTAAATGTTTCATTGAATTAGAAAACCTTTTTTGTAGAAAATAATATGTTTGGTATTTTCTAAAAGATAAATGTGTTAGCTTTAAGGTGGAAACAACTACGCATCCATAGTGATTGACTGTAAGCAATACGCATTGAGAAACAAGGTGTTTTCCATTCTTCCATGTTCTATTTCTTGGAAAACTAAGCCCGCTTAGCATTTGCTGGCGGGGAACACATTAAACTTCAAAGGCATCGCTGTTCATTTGCATAGCGCTGCGTGTGCAAAGCCTTTTCGAGTGATCTCCTTCTCAATTATACCTCCATGGTTTAATGTAGAACATCTTGAGTTTATGAATCATTTATATTTTTCTAATTTAAAATTTAGTAATAAAAACAAAAATGTATTAAAATCAGGGAGAGTTAGGGACAGCTACGCAGTGCAAATTATTGCAGCAAAAATGCTGTAGCGGCAGCGTAGCAATTTTATGGAGGCTTCATGGACATTTAAACCTTCCTTTGACAAAGTAATGAGAAGTAGGTGAATAATTTGAAAGGTAGGAGAACAACCCATAACGTGCAGCATCATTGTGCTGAATTGCACATGGCCGTGGTCCGTGACTACTGTTAGCAGCCGTACAGAGGCGTTTAGTTTACAACATACCACAAAGAGAGGAGCTGAAATGAACTATAGCATTTAGGGAAACCCCCTACTCTTCTGAAGGATGCAATGGATTCTCTATAGTGCACACAGCCAGATGCGTACACAAGACCCCCGTTTTGAGTCTTTATTTTAGAAGACTTGGTTCTACCAAACCAAGCCCCCAGCGTCGATGTTAAGGCTGTAATTAGCGAAGCACATGCTTTACCGCTCAGCCACTCGACCCACCAAATTTACATATTATGGTTTTGATAATGCAATAATAAATATATGGAATAAAAAACACTCATTGTTACACACTTTTCACTTTCTCCAAGCCACTTAGAAACCAGATCCGATGATGACACAGAAAAGAAGGTTGAATTATTAGCCTCTGTTGCCACCGCTTTTGCTAAGTAAGATTTACCCGTACCTGGGGGCTAGAAACAATAACACATAATACATTAAACTCATAAGTATTAATGACAACACATTACAAAATGATGAAATTCATATTATAACTATATATATATATAGACATACAATAACTAATTAAAAATAGATGAGACGTACCAGTCTGATGTAATAGAAAATAAAACTCAAAAAACATACTTTAAACTAGTCTTTAAAGTACTAAAAGTTTTTTTAGTTTATTTTCAATCACTAAATAGGACTATTGAGAAGGTGGAATAGAATAAGAACCAGGCTTCTTTGCGGAACCTCAAATAAAAGAGCTTTCCCTGAACATTACACCTGTAGGTTTAGCTGAAGCCCGAGTAAAGACGATTGCTGGTTAGAATTATCAAATCCTGCACCTCCTGTTAAATGAAAAAAAATGTCATGATGTCATGTTTTTAGCCAACGATGGATATTTGGCTTACCCCAAATAGCAAGATACCTCTCCATGGTTGACGCTTGCCTGTGAACAGGTGAGGGAATTTGATGGGTAGGATAACAGCTTCCTTCAAGGCCTCTTTGGCAGCATCAAGCCCTGCTACATCATCCCAAAGAATATTTGGTTTTTCCATTACAATTGCACCTATATTTTGGAAATAAATTTATATTTATGTAAAGCATAAATTTCAAATTGCCTCTCTTAAATTGTTCAGATTGTTTTAAGTTGCATATGTAATTAATTTACTGTATACCTTTGAACACACAATTATGTTGATTATTAAGGTGGGCTTATAAACAGAAACCAGAAAATACAAGTAATATACAGAGTGCCTGCATGCCTATAGCTAAGCTAAAAAGAATAAGCCTTACAGAGAGTCCACATACAGCCTGGGTCCCACAATGAAAACCTAGAGAGTCCCAAATATCCCAAGCATAGTGTTACAATGTAGAGCAGTATTTCGATGCCAAATTTCAATGTAATTAATTTTATACTCAAACTGATTACATTTAAAGCATATAACAGAATGTTTGTTCTAAACCTCGAAGATTAGGGGGCAAATAAGAAAAACAAAGATTTGTGAAAATTCTTTCATCAACCTATGTTTTGAGTGAGGTCCAACCTGCCTATTACCCTGGCATGTACTGTACAGTGAACATTACATGTGTAAGTCTGATTTCACTGTAAGTGTGTTACTATGTACTGTGTGTGATAATACTTAATTCTAAGAATTGTGATAGGATAAAGATACCAACAATGGATCTTAATGTAGGGACTTGTGAGAGTGGGGGGACAAGTGAGAGTGCATCCACTCGCTGCAAAGTACTCAATATAAATGTATGCACTATTGATTATGTGGAGAACACACCAAAAAATCAGATGCCGGAGGACATTTTCCCATGGCTGTAATGACTACGTACATTCTGCATATTGAAGTATATCGTTCATTTATGCACAAAATGAACAGACTGCGCTTTCTTCCCTTTGTATACGCTTTGATTCAACATACCTTGAAGCTGGCCTTGCAATTTTTTAGTCTCTGCATTTTCATCACTGTCACTGTCGCTGCCATTATTCTTGTCATTCTTACTACTATTTTTACCACTGTAATAATACCAAGAACAAAAGTTAAATTCAAGTTGGACTAATATAAAAGTGTCATACACAACATACCATAGTTCTGGTATAAGCCCACCCTCCTTGAAGGGTGGGGGGGGAAAGGTGGGGCTTATACCTAGTGAATCCCTTTTTCAATAAAAAGGCAAATTTTCATCACTGCATGCCTAATTCAAAGTTACTATTTTAATTTTTTTTTATCGAGTACATAAATATCAGTTACTAATTCAAATTATACCCTGGATTTTTGCCAGAGTAAAGGCTGATATGTAAAATTGGGCGTAAAGCAGGGGGCAGGCTTATACCCGAGATGGGCTAGTACCTGAAGAACTACATGGTAATTGGAAAAGTACTAATGATAAATTGGATTGGATATTTTTGGTGTTATATTAAGTTTAACACAAGAAATTTGAGGACTTATTTCCATTGGAGTCCTTTTTGTAGCGAATTTGTACAGTAAACTGTGAGACAATCCCCTTCATCACTATGCACAAGAGCAATATTGCACACTGGACCAACAACTTAAACATCTCATCCAAAAGATGTTGTCTATTGTATTCCATCCATCTAGCTGATACAATAAGTGTAACGATAACATTGAACCAGAAATTTCCATGGTTCACAGCACACACATAGTGGGCACCACCAGTTTGGACTGAGCTTTCTGTATGCTGCTCTAGTAAAATAACACGAGCTATTGGCTAACGTACCTTCCTTTACTTTCTGAGTCTTTGACTTTTTTCTTGCCCTGTTTCTTGGCAATATGTTTTTTCAACTGTTCAGCTCGTTCTAGATATGAGCTACATTTTGCTCTGATGCTTTCCTTGGCTCTATCTCCATGTGCTTCATCTGAGAATGATTAAAACATGACGAAATGGAATAAACCATTCTGTATTCAATTATTTACTTTATCTCTTCCTTCAATATTATTAAAAGTGGTAATGAAGCCCTGTTAGTCTAAACAATATACAAAGAGTGCTGCCTTTTAATTCTCTTCAAAATTATTAAAAGACACAAGCTTTTGTTATTATTTAGGAAAAGAAATGTTTTAGTTAATTTTTATATATCATAATAATTATGGTTAATTATTGCTAAATATAATATCTATTGAATTGCACAGTTAAATTTTTTTTTTAATGTTCAATTTATGTAAATTATATATTTACTGAAAAGAAAATTTTAAAAACTTCATAGTCTTACGATACCGTAATATAAAATGCAGCCAGACTGAAATTCTTTAAAGAATGCTGAAATATTTTCATATACTGTAGATTTCTAAAACTGCACACCATCCCATGGCGTACAATATATTTTTATTACATTATATTCATATTTTTAATAACAAGTTTCAAAACATATAAGTATTTCCCTGTTTGAGATCTCTGCAGATATTATTCTCCTGAAGACGGTTGAAGCAAGTCAACCGAAAAGTCAAGATATTCTCAACCAACAACAACAGTTCTTTTCAGAACTATCTACGTGGTATACCGCAAGCATTAATTATATATTATACTTCGCCATGCAAACCTTCAAACAATATTTTGTTCAGCTCTACGGGGAGCAACTACATCATCTAGTCAGAGAATTTGAGCGTCAGTGCATTAAACATGCGAAACTGATTAACAACCTGACTTTTCTCAAGAGATGCAGAGATTCCAACGTTATTCCTCAAGGCCTTTTACTGATAGGCTCAGCCTTTGTTTAGTTTTCAACCAATCAGCAGCAAGTTTCATCACTCAAACATACAAGTATTTCCCTGTTTGAGATCTCTGCAGATATTATTCTCCTGAAGACGGTTGAAGCAAGTCAACCGAAACGTCGAGATATTCTCAACCAACAACAACAGTTCTTTTAAGAACTATCTACGTGGTGTACCGCAAGCATTAATTATATAATTATATAAGTTTCAGAATACCATATAACTATTTTAGCAAACATGTTGTTTCCAAATACTTACATTTGATGCAATGTATAAAGTACTCCACCCCATGTTCATAAAGTCTCAGGGCCTCTTCGTAATTCTTCTCCTTGTCTTCTTGAGTGGCCTTTGTAATCAGGTCAATCGCTTTCTGGTAAGAAAATGTTATGTCAACAATAGTCATAGTGTATTACTTCACTGCAAAAGCTTTTGGGCCCAATCGTCCAATTCGTGCAAAATTTTAAACAATCGAGAGAGGATGAAGATTTACTACTAGCCACTTTTTCTTAGACAATAATAAAAATAAAACCCTGGGCCTATAAATAATATGCCGTGGTTATTGATCCGACTCCGGAACCAAACTTCCCAGCGTTAGAAGTCTGACACACTAATTGAGCATGCGCAACGAATAAATTAAAAGATCATTGATATTTTCGAAGTAATGGGCCAGAACGTCAGCTAGGCAAAATCATTTCAGCCAATGCCATGTCTGTCATTTGTATTTGTTGATGTTTGGTAAACCGAAATAAAAAAAAATTAATAAATATATGATCATTCTTTTTTAAGAATAACATATTTAACATGGTAATAAAATACCTATAGGCCTAGGTCTATGTTAACTAAATTGAAAAACAAGTAAGTCAGATTGAAAGTGGGCCTGAAAGTTCACACTAGGTGGACCAGATTGTCCGCCTGTGTATAAATGTATTTTTACAGTACTACTGTAGAGAACAAGATGACGAATGTAATCTGAATAAACCACTTTATAGTTAGATGCACAGCAATCATAGCATATTATGTTATTCTTTAACACATTCCAACTATCTTCGATATGATAAACTAACATTACGAACACTCAGTCAACGCTGTCAATCAAATATTTGGCCTACCTAGCATTTCAGTCGGCAACAGTAATTGGAATCAAACTGTATAAAAAATATTGAACACGAAACATTTAAAAATGTTAACAAGCATTATGGCTTGGCCAGTAGGACGACGTCAGATGAAAAATCCCCGGGGTTGACAGTAATATAATACATTTTCCACGGAAGTTATCGGCGGTTACCACATGGTAAAGTTATTCAAGTTATTTACGAAAATGAATATGCATTGCAACCCCCAAATTGAGCCTCGGTGTCATACAGTAAATGTTGTGAATTTGTTTGAATATTATGCTTTACTTTTAAAAACCATAAACTACTATGGACTATGACTAGGCTAGTATAATTCATACACTTGATTTTCTGAATGTTATACACCACTGGCAAAACGAAGGACATTCGTCGTGACGAAGGGATGGTTTTGAATTCGAAAATTTCAATGACATTTCGGTTCTCACATTAAAGTTTTCTGATGCGTTACTGCCAGTGGCCTAGCACTCACTGATCAGTGCCTAGCATTCTGTCTTTACACTGTAAATGCCTAGCTCACTTAACACTACTGTACCTTTTTTACGATCTCTAGTAGAATAGGCCTAGAAGGCTTCCGCTGAAAAACATTTATGTTTCAGTTACTTTTTACTACATAAATAGAGGTAACTTCATGTTTCAGTTTTATTTCAACCCTCGCTTGTGATGTTTTGACTTCAAAAAATATCAATGAATCTTTCATTTCATTGCACATGCGCAATACTGTGTTAGACTTTTAACACTTGAAGTTGGGTTCCAGTGTCGAATCAATAACCATGATGGCGTAATAATAATAAAACCTTGCAATTATACAGGCCTATCTAAAGCCTTGAACTGGATTCGAAAAATCAGGCCTGCTAGACCTAGACTAGTTACTTTTTGCGCTAGGATTAACCAACCGCACTCAAATCAGCCTAGGCCTAGGCCCAGCCCAACCTGCAGGCTGCTAGATTAGGCTGAGGTAGGGCCATGTCCGGCAGAATTGTTCATTGGTTCAGTGCGCCTAGACAGAGGGATGTGGTTAGCCTATTTTCTATATAGCTAATTAGCAGGCAAAAGTTAACATTCAGCGGTATAGAGCAAAGATCAAAAGAAAAACCTTATATACCTGCATACTTGGACTAGACATGTTTATAATGTCATGTAGGCCTAGGCCTATGTCTACCTAATACTTTACAAAAATTAATTGGCAAAAAATGTTATTTTCCGCCTATCAATACTCAGCTACTAGGCCTATCTCTTTTTCTCCAGCTTTCTTTGCACTTCCGAAATTACGTCAGTGCTGGTATGACCTTTAGCTTTACCATTAAAAACAAAAATTGTATATACATTTTTTTTTAATCTACAAAAAAAATTATAAAAAATACACTATAGCAATACAATAAATATTTTAATTTAAATAATATATTTTGTACTGTAATTCTTGCACTTATTTAATTATTTTGTTTACTAAATTATTGTATTTTACATAGCTTGCTAATAATCGTCTGCTATTATTGGAAAGTGTGACTGTGAATCATGGGCTTATTCGACTGGTTCATTTCGTTGAGTACGAATTTTCATTGAGTATTATTTTCATTCGACTGGTTCGTTGACAACGAATGCGACAATCAGCGTTATGTTATGCACGTGACCAAAGAAAATACGGCCGATTGGTCAGTTTAGCAACAACATTTGCGTTAATATTTTAGATTAAATTTTAGAATATAAAAATTATAGGCTAATATTCTGGGCGGATGCGGGGGGGGGGGGAGAATTTAGTCGCACCCCCTAAATTCTATTAAGAAAGATAATTGTTGTACTGTATTATATTGTTGAATTATTGGTAAGATTTTTAAGGTATGAGAGTGCAATTGGCACCCAGAGCTCGATATTCTCAAAAGTTTCGCGCCTCAGCCCCAACCATGGTGGGACTGAGGTGAATGTGGCCACGCTTTGATATAGGTCAAATAAATTAAATACATCAAAGAAAGTGTTTCTTTATTTTTTTTTTCTATGTTACATCACTCTTAATAATTAGTTCTCTGTGGTTGCCGAAAATCCCTTATTAAAAATCATGAGAAATTTGCTCGCGCTTTATCTAGACATGATGGTGTGTGATGATGATGAATTTTACTATATAAAAGTGTCATTTCCGGCCATCTAAAGGTACTATTTCCTCAAATTTTCCCACACGTCAACCCCAACCATGGTGGGGCAGAGGTGGTTGTAGCATCACTGCTTTGAACTAGGTAAAGTTAATACATCAAAGAGAATGTTTAGTTATATTTTCACATACTACACATTACTATTTAGATCTCTATGGTTGCCGAAAATCGCCGATAACAAAACAAGAAAGATCAAGAAAATTTGTTGACGCTTCATTTTGACTATATAATGATATAGTGATGTGATGATGATGAAATTTACTATTATAAATGTGTCATTTCCGGCCATCTACATGTACTAATTCTTCAATTTTTTTGCACGCACCCCCTACCGCCAAATCATGCATCCGTCCCAGATATTTACCCACATTGAAGTCAAAAAATAATTCTAGGTTAACAGAATTCAAAAACCGGATGAAAACAATTTTTTACGAAAAACCCATACTGCCACAATCCGAAGCAGCCTTAATTACGCAGCGTGTATCGCGGTAACTATGCACCATTTTGTTTTGTCGAGTATTTACCAGTTTTCTATTCGACTGGTCATCTTCGTTAAGTAGGATTTCACTACTGCACAGGTGGGCGTGGTTTAACGAAGACCGATCAGTCGAATACGGCAAATAACAGCAAGCTGAACATTCAACAAAAATCGCCACTTTACCTGCATAGGGTTGTTGTTTGAATCTGTCCACTCTCTTTGATAAACTAAGCTTATCATTTTGTTTCAGTATTGACTACAGAATCTGTCGGCAGTAAAATATGGTCTATTCTGTGGATAGGCTTATGGCTAAATGAATGTAAAGTCGAGTGTGCCTCTGTCACGAGAGATTCAAACGACTGTTCATCTCTAAAAACAGACATGACGTCATAATATTAATTGTGAATAATAATTTTCTTGTCGTTTTTCTTTATTGGTGAATGATAATTTCACGTGAATTTTAACTGTTAACTGTATAAAAAAATAATTAAAAACCTCGTAGATTATAATGTCTTAACTGGCATGGCAATTGAAAGTATGTAGCATGATGTCGGCCTAACCCGGTTAGGTTAAGCATATTTCTATTTGTAGAATCGTAGCAATGGGACTTTCTAAAGCATTATATATTATGTCGTTTCTCTTTACAGTATTGAAATTAATACAGTAATTTTGTTTAATTGTTACTGTCGTTGTTTTTAAACATTTTTGATAGAGACATCCTGAATATCAGCTGGCCTTCCAGGCCAGCCGAATTACCTTTTCTAATTAAATCTTAAATAAAAAATATTAAATTAAATTTTAATAAAAAGAAAGCTAATTACCAGTCGGCCATAGCGTTGTAAAGTAGTTTTATGAAATATTTCTAATACGTAGAGGCAACTCATTCCAAGTAACAGAACCCGCATTAAAGAAAGATGATTTACCAATATTGATTTTCACTTGTCAAGTGAATTTTGCCTTTGTCTCGTCTGGTAACAGAGTGCAATAATGAATGTGATAATTTTATATAAATTAAGTCATACAACTGAATTGGAAGATTTGTTTCAGTGAATCCTGTGAGTCCATAGGCCTACGAAATTTATCTTCGCAACAGAGGACGTAGACAGTGATAATGTTGTGTGTTTTGGTTCTGTCAGTTAAAACTCATAAATTATTCATGGAAAGATCAAGAGGTATAGCAAAATACTTACACGCTGAAAGTAAGTAGCAGTTTGAATCTTTCTTACTGGTTGCATCAGTGCATCCCTTACAACAACACTGATATCTGCTCCTGAGTAACCTGCACTTCCTTTGCCCAAATCTCTGTAGTCGCTTTCTGTCAGTGTCAGTTTTGTTGAACCCAAAAGATTTCTAAATATGCACCCTGGCTGGTTCTTCTGGTAGGGAAATTAAAATTCTTTTTTTCGAACCTGTAACACATAAAAAGATATGTAAAAATTATATTACTGGTTTATGATTATGAGTAAAAGTTCCATTTTATCTAGGCAATATTTACTTGCATTGATTCCAATTGTGTTCAGGATCTTACCTGTTTAGCTGTTCAACTATTATTCCGTGCTTCTGTGTTAAAGTAATAGTTACTGGTCAGTAATATTCACTAGAATTCAAGTAATAGTCGTATGTGTTCTGGTAATACCATGTGGTTAGTAATCTGTTGTGGTCAGGTTATAATAGTATTTTGTGTTAGAGTGATAGTCGCTTGTATTCCGGTAATAGGGACTTTTATTCAGGTAAGAGTCACTTGGGTTTACCTTAGGCCTACCATAGGTTTGTGTAATGCTTTTTACTAATTATTAGTCTCTAGTGTTCAGGCAATTATCACTTGTGTCCATTTAAATTACACACAAAACATATGTCAGTAACTATGAACAACAGTTCCGTACCTCAGTCGGATAGCTGAATCTAACACCCATGGAATGCTGGTAGCGCCTACCACCAGAATACCATCATTGTTGTTACCAACACATTGCATCTTGACACGTCGGGTTGATTCGCTCTCATTTTTTGCACATCCACCGCACATTAATTCTACATCGTCGATGAAAAAATGGAGGGTTTGTGATTACGAGCCATTCAAAAGAGATGTTTCACTGAACTAATAAAAGCAGTTATTGCGTTATTAGTAACTAACCAAATACACGTTTTAATTTGCATTAAAATTTTAGATGTGACAGTGGTTATACCAGGGAGTTGTTAACTCCCTGGTTATACTAACGTAAACAGAGTGTAGGTCTGCGCATTTACCAATATTTCCATTTGATTATTTCACAGTTATCGGATGATGACGATGATAATGATGATGTCCAGCCTTGACCATTCTCTTAGAATTTTAATGTTTTTATTTTGCTGTAAACTTATCATATCCAATTTTGCTTTAAACTAATTTTACCAGTTTTATATCCCTGATTAGTTGTTGTTTATGTGTAAGTGGTTAAGGTATGATTTGACGATACCTATCCATGTTTTAATACTACTACTAATAATAATAATAATTGGCTGCCAATGTATTGTAAAAAATTTTGATTTAAATTTGAATTTGAAATGATGAAAATTGATCAATTGTTATGAGAAACGTGAGAGAATTTCTACACATGATCGATTTAATAAAATTAAATTATTATAAACATTTTTTACAATAAGGTAATATATTACACACAGATTAGAAATGTGTGTTTAACACAATGTATCCAACCTGGGTTATTAAAAAAAAAAATGCGGATGACAAGACCTCAAAGCCCCAGACGCTGCCTGCCTGATTTATCAACAGTGGGATAATTGTATGTAGGCCTATGTATTTATATACTTATTATAGTCTCTTAAACAGCAAATTTCTTTTATTGAAAAAAATAAAATGGGTCATATTTTGTCTCATCTTGTATGATTGTTGAGGTTTCCTAATTATGAAATTGCAATAAATAGTGAATAATTTTTTAAAAGGGTAAATTATTGTTACACACCATTCACTTTCCCCAACCCACTTACAAACCAAATCTGACGAGGACACGGAAAAGAAGGTCCAGTTTTTAGCCTCTGTTACCACCGCTTTTGCTAAATAAGTTTTACCCGTACCTGGAGGCTAAAAAAAATAATATTCCATTCATTTAACACTATTGTTAATGACAAGGCACTACAGAGGATGGTTGAGGCTCACATGCTAAGGCCTATGTATAGGCATGCAGCAAAGCAACACTTAACATAAAGCTATAATATTGGCGTAGAGAAAGAAACGGGAATGTAAATAGAGAAAACATTATGAGGCTAACGTAGCCTACTATTATTGAGGAGAATTAAGTTAGACCAAGAAGAAATTCACACAAACAGTGCCTAATGCCGTAGCTTATTTTTCTGATTATCAGGGGCGGATTTAGAGGGGGGGGGGGGTAAACAGGCTTTAGCCCCCCCCCCCCCAAATGTCATAGTAATTTCTTTTTACTGCTTTTTGAAGGTCCAAATTAAAATATTGTTTAATGATTTCTTCACAAACATCACATTTATGGGCTAAACATTTTACAGTAGTTGTTTTTTAGTGATAAAATAAATATGAAATACGTTTTTTAACCAATCAGCGGACAAAAAACGTAGCTAAGAAAGCTGCTTTTGCCTTGCCTTCATGCTCAAATCTCGAAGCAAAGGCCGTTGTGTAGCGGTCTCGTTTGTATAATACACTAAACTTTTCGTGTCGCGCGGGTTTCGTTCGTTCGTTGATTCATTCATTCATTTAGTTAGTCAGTCAGTCAGTCAGTCAGTCTGTCTGTCATTCAGTCAGCCCAGGAAATTAACTGTTCCCTGGGCAGTCAGTCATTCTTTATTCATTCATTCAACATCACTCAATTCATTGCAAACAATTCGCTCATATTATGAGTCCATTATACTCCTGACCGAACAGAGACAAACCAATGAAGGTGTATTTATTTCAACAAATAATTGTTTAAAACTCTTTTTCCTTCTCAACGGAGTGGCCTGCTTTGTCTCTTGGGGCCACTATCTTGGTCGCAGACTCTGAGCACCCTGTCGTCTGTCTGTGGCAGGGCAAAAATGTGAAACCTGCTCCTTTGTTCGCGCTACCAAGGTAGGGGACCGGGATTGCGCCAGGGCAGAGGCGGAACGTTGACCCTTTGAGACCTAGCGCTGTTTTGTCACCACACCTTATTATATTATTGTATAGTCAACATTTTTTTTTTTTTAATAATTTTATATAAAGTGCATAGTGGCACTGCGCAATATTCGCTATATAAATTTTTATAAATTATTATTATTATTATTATTATTATTATTATTATTATTATTATTATTATTATTATTATTATTATTGTCTAAGGACACAGGAATAAATTTATAAGTTGTAGATTTGTCTTTTTATTAGAGCGATTAGGCTATGCCCACAAAAAGTGCACAATGAGCACAATCAATTCTGAATCTGAGATCCCACCAATGTGTTTCCATATTTCAGGCCTAAGTAAAGGAAGAGATTAAACCTACAACTTACACCGAATAGCAAGACTCTTCGGCATGGTTGACGCGTGCCTGTGAAGAGGTGAGGGAAATCGGCAGCTTCTTTCAAGGCTTCTTTGGCTGCGTCAAGCCCCGCTACATCGGACCACTGGATGTTTGGTTTCTCCATATTTACACCTATTTAAATTAAAATTATGATCGTTCAATTAAATAATTAGATTTTATATTAAACAGCTTAAACATTCTACTACAATAATCTTAAATAGATTACCAATCAATTTAAGGGTCTATGCAAAAGAATAAAGAATAACTATTATTTAACTAAATTTTTAATTTATTTTTACATGGCAGACAATACATAATAGCAGACCAATAGTAATGGTAATAATATATAATAACAACAACAACAACAATAATAATAATAATAATAATAATAATAATAATAATAATAATAATAATACAGGAACTTGTACCGTGCCTTAATAGATATAAAAATGATGTTGATGATGATGATATTTATTTGTAAAATATACTGTAGGCCTACCTTGAAGTTGGCCTTGCAATTGTTTATTCTCACTGCTGTCACTGTCATTCGCTGCCATTATTTTTTTTATCATACAAAAGATACCATATTTTTTCATTTCATTTTATTTGGCATCAAACAATAAAAATACAGTTATAGTAAAATATAGGCCCTATAGGCCTAAATACAATTAAGAAAAGTTAGGTCTATTATAACATTGAACATGGTATGATTTCGTGACTTAAGTAAGCATTTGTAGTTTTTAAAGTAATTTGTTTCATTTAAATTGTCGGTGTGATAACACACAGCGAATTTCTGAATAAAATCACAACCGATTTGAGGCTCATCATAAACTCAGCTAGCTACCTACTTTCTGAACTTCCGCAATTACGTCACTGCTGGTATGACCTTTAATTCTACAGTTTAAAATAACAAATTTATATACATTTTGAATAATTCTATAAAGAAAATAAGTTAAAAATTACGATAAGTTAAGATTATTATACTGTAACTTACTGTACTGTAATACTGTAATTTAATTAAATTTGTATAATTACATAATTATTTTAATTACATTGATACCGAATAAATATAATATTATTATAATAATAATTCCTTGTTTATTTAGTTAGTTTACAAAAATATTGTATTTTACATTAGCTGCTTAACAATCGTCTGCTATAAAATAAAGTGTGATTGTGCATCATCTGAATTATGTATGCATGTATTTGGTTTAATAACAAAGTAATCAGGAGTAAAGTCGTCCTGTACAGTAGGACTAATAATTGTTTAGGTTGAAAGAGATTTTTATGTAAGTTCTAAAAAATGAGAATATATTATTTTTTGGTTTCTGCTCTCTAAATTTTCAATAATCAGTATTCTAAAGTAATATAACATGTTTGAAAATAAAAGAGTGAGATTGAATGTTTTCAGTTTAAAAATCGCCTCTTTGCCTGCATAGGGTTATTGTTGGAATCTGTCCTCTCTATGATTTAGATAAGCTCATTTTCTTTCAGCATTAACTGTTACGACGCTTTACTTCGGTAATTTAAAGTTTTTTTTGGATATACTGACAATGAAATTGAGAATATTGAGCGAGTGTCACAAGATTGCAATAACAAAGTTCATGTCTATAAACAGAGTTGACGTCATAATATTTTGTATTGGTGACAGATAATTTCACGTCTTCTCTTACTAATTTGCATATGCGAATAATGTTTGGGTAAGTGGGTTATCCTTAAGTTACATTTCTTCGTTATCATTTATGGAGGACTGGTGCACAGTTAATAGTCAACAGTTAACAGTTAAATAAAATATTTAATTTAAAATCTCATACATTAATGGATTGTCTGATATTGCAATAAAAGCTACAGGATGTGACAGTGTCAATAGCCAACGAGCTGCAGAGATTGTGTCGCCCAACCTTTACCTGAATTCTTCTAACATAGCCACAATGCGGTTAAACATTTTGACTTGTTGAACAAACTTTGTTGCATAGCAATGGAATAAGACTATTTAAATCCAAAAAACCAGTTGTAGTTTAAGGTTTATGTCATTTGACCATTTATTTCTAATTAATGCAAGCACTTCTACTCGTAAAGAGAGTTGCCAAATTCTGAAAAGTATCTAGTATTCATCCTTTAAGAGACTATAGGCCTACTAATGATTATACAATTAATGGTTTGTCTTAATTATTTTGTTTGGACTTTATTATAGAGCACTTTGTAATGCCACACAATCAGAAAAGAGTCTCTCGAATTAGACATTATAAACTCTTTAATATATTTAACAGTATACATTCAACCATTAAGTGAAAACCCAATGGTGTTCACAAGACCAATTACAGCGTCCCAAACAATTGTGAAATATAACATTATTGGGGAAACTCTTTTACAAATATGAAAATCGTATTCCTATACTGCATACTGCTATACTGTATACATACATTTTTAATCTCTCTCCACCCCTTCCCCTCCTCCCCTCTCCGTCTCTCTAACATTATGAAAACATTTCCCCAGCCAGAATTAGAACAATCCTTCTACTGTTTTTTGTAGACGCCTTACCAACTGTACCATCCGGGCTTCTTTGAGAATTTAATTCCGATTAGTTTTTGCTAATGCGTAGTGGAACAATACTAGTTTTTGACCTATGCATTTTATTATTTTAGACCAGACTACTATCATTCACGTCTTTTTAATTTGGCCTGGCTATTTTAAACTGGAACAGGTGACTTTTTAACTGGAGCGAATTACTTTTAGCCATGATCTTGTACTGTATAATGTGTTCTTTGATTATAATGATGCTAACTTTGACTCTTCAGCATTTCAGCCATCCTCCTACCACGAATATGTGTTAACCCTTTTCTCCAAAGTATTTCATGAACTCGGAAAGCTTTTCAATATCGTCTTCAAAAACAGTAGGCCTCGTGTCTTTTAATGAACTCTTTAGATCATTCTGCAAGGAATCAATCGAATCGTAATGGTATAGGCGACAAGACGGAACTATACTTGTATCCAGCTCATGGGGGCGTACTTCATCGAACTGCACTAAACTTGTAACTAGTATGAATGGTTTGAAATTGGGGAAAACGAAGGAGACGGTATAATCTAGAAGGTTTTTTTCACACTTTTGACTATGTATACATTAACCGGAATAAAAATACTCTGATGTGACGGTGATGGCATCCAACACCATCTAATATTACTTTTCACTCATTACAAAAACTTTAAAAACGAATGAAAAAGATAAACCTACCATTGTGACAGGTGGCTCAATGAGTTTTTCAGCTGGGACAGTTGTCCAATTCATCTCAATTGCGCCTAATGCGCCTGGAGAACACGGCTCCAATAGGTCGTCTACTATAACATTAGGGTCATTTGGATTAGCTCCACGTACCTGATCAATAAAACATGATAAATGAGTTAACATTAATTAATGTTATAGTAGAGGGTAGCAAAATCTAGTCCATGGGTCCTTGGCTTAAATCGAGTTCATCCAGCTTGTATTTTAGCTACAGGTTTGTTACAAATGCACTGGTTTTTTTTTTCTTTGCTCCTTAAAATACTCGATAGTAGGAGCTTTTCTTAGGTCAGTCTGCTGTACGTTAATCTGCACAACAGTCGGCGTCGACAGTGATTTTGTAGACAATGATTTAAAACCTTAAAAAACAAAACTATTAAAATAGAGGTCGTATAGCAAATACTTACACGCCGAAAGTGAGTGGCAGATTGAATCTTTCTTACTGGTTGCATCAGAGCATCTCTTACAACAATACTGATATCTGCTCCTGAGTAACCTGCACTTCCTTTGCCCAAATCTCTGTAGTCGCTTTCCTTCAGCGTCGATTTTATTGTGCCCATAAGATTTCTGAACATATGCGTCCTTGCTGATTCTTCTGGTAGGGTAATGAAGATTCTCTTTTCAAACCTATAACACATAAATGGGTATATATTATGGGAATTATATTAATGGTAAATGATTATGGGTCACCTTAATAATATTTGTCGCATGATGGTTTACATTAAATTATACTGCATCTAAATCTAAAAATAAACTTTATTTTCTAATAAATTCTTATTGATTGTAATTTTTAAGGGGTTTTTTTTCTAACTTTTTGGTGGCAGTATATATTTAGTTACCTACGAGTTGTTGATTCGGTAATATTGCCAAGTGTACATAGTGCCATATACGTCACGATGCTTATGTAATTATGTTTATGTGTTCTGTGACGGTGGGTAATAATCTGTACGTGTTCAGATAATAGTCACTTAATTGTGTTTAGATATAAACTACATGTGCCCAGGTAATCATAATCCCATGTATGCTGGTAATATCCCCACGTGTTCAGATAATATGCTCATCCATTGCTGCCGAGAGCGGCCTAACGAAGTTGCCGGGGCCCCGCAGAAGCGGAGGTCTGGGGGCGTCGTTTTACAGTATGTACTTAGATGCCCAAATCGGAACATTTGTGAATGTCGTTCAAAATTTCCTTAATTTCCAAATACAGCTTATTATTTCCTTTAACAGTTTTGTCCCGGGGCACGTATTTCGATTATAGTTTTCTCACCTCTTCTGGTAATACTGACCTGGATTCAGATAATAGCTTCATGTGTTGAGTTTACAGTCTCTAATTGTCCATTGTGTTCGTGTAAAAGTTCCAGTCCACAGGTAATAATCACATGAGTGGCCCTGAAATAAATTACCTTACTAGTGTAGATAAAAAAGGGAACTTAAAGGGCCCGTACCTTCTTCGGATTGCTGAATCTAAGACCCATGGAATGTTGGTAGCGCCTAATACCAGAATACCGTCATTGTTGTTACCAACACCTTGCATCTGTACCAAGAACTCCGTTTTGATACGCCTGGCTGATTCGCTCTCATTACTCCCACGTTCACCGCACATCGAGTCTACCTCATCGATGAAGATGATGGAGGGTTTGTGATCACGAGCCATTTCAAAGAGCTGCTTCACTAACCTAATAAAACAAGGTCAATTAGTAAATTAACAAACACGTCATAATTCATTTTAAAATTTTAACACGGTATATGGACAGTGTAAAAGGGAAGAGAGGCGTTGTCTATGTCGTTGCCAAGATACTCATTTGGTCATTGCGTAATCGATTAATTGGCCATATATGGTTAACGTTAGAAAAAAAATCATTCATTAAGTTAAAATAAGCATTTTAAAAATTTTGAATAATTAAGTAAGCCTAGTGAAGAATTTTACATATTATTGGAGAATGTGTGTCTTATCACAATGCGGATGGCAGGGTCTCCTCACGCTAACTGGATTATTAGATATCTTGAGTATATTTTATCCTTAAATTATAGTTCATTCTTTAATTTTTGTAAAATAAAATGGAAAAAATATTTTAAAAGCATCTTTTTTTATTCGCTTCGCTTTTAAAATGCTGTTCAACTACTAGTTAGACTGTATTATGCCGTCTTGTTTTGACTATAAGAATAAGAATTTATAGTTATTTTATAGTATACAATTCAGCAAATTTCTTCTTTAAAAAAAAAATGAAATGTATCTGATTGTATATTGAATAATTGTTAGGGTTTTCCTGATTATGAAAATAGTCAATAATTTGGAGTGTGCACATAAATAATAGAAATTAAAAATTAATAATTGTTACACACCGTTCACTTTCTCCAACCCACTTACACACCAAATCTGAAGATGACACGGAAAAGAAGGTCGAATTATTAGCCTCTGTTGCCACTGCTTTTGCTAAGTAAGATTTACCCGTACCTGGGGGCTAGAAACAGTGAAAATACCACATCAATTGAAATTTACATTGGAAAGACAGAATTCCATGATAAGTTATCACAGAAAGAATTTAAAAAAAAAAGTGAATTTAAAGATGGCTTATCACGGAAAAACAGAATTCAAAGTAAAGCATATTTTATCTTGAAAAGACTGAATTTGAAGAAAATTATCTCAAAATCTCCCAACCACATGTTGCACATGCAGTGGCGTCACGCTCGGGTGCTGACGGGGGCGGAGCGCTAGGGCCCCCAACCACAAGGGGCCACGACATTGTAGTTTTAAAAAATATAATATAAACTATAATACCATAGTTTCATTCAATGGGGTCCCCAGTTTTAAACATTGAAAATAAACTGGCCTGGCATCGTCATACAGAAACTGCATTATCCCAGGGCTCATGTAAAAGTCGCTGCAGTTTTGTTTTGTTTTGTTTTGTTTTTATTTTGTTTCTGTTGCGGTTTGTCTTGCGAACCACACTTGATCGATGTCGCACGAGACCAGTTTGTATATATGTTATTAAAACATGGGGTTTTTTTTCTCATTAAATATTCTCTGTATTTATTTACACCTACATAAAATATGCATATGCCTACTGTAGACCTACACCAGTTCCGATCAAAGTTGGCCTATGTAATCTATGTTGGTTTAGTCATGAAATTGTCTGAAATAGTTCATTCTGTCATTCTGTTTTCTGACTCGCGGCCCCCTGGCCCCCAGCGTCTGTTCGCTCTACTAGCAAAAACAGTCACCGCCACAAACTCCATGACGCCACTGTGCACATGATTTTTTAGATGAACTGAGGATAAGAGCCTTCAACAATGAAGTTTAGTACTAAATTGGAATAAGATCATCATCATCAACAATTGAGGGAGGGATCTAACAGCTTACCCCGAATAGCAAGATACCTCGCCATGGTTGACGCCTGCCCGTGAAAAGGTGAGGGAATTTGATTGGTAGAATAACAGCTTCTTTCAAAGCCTCTTTGGCTGCGTCAAGACCTGCGACATCTGACCATTGAACGTTTGGTTTCTCCATAACAATTGCACCTAGTTGTTTGGAAACTCATGAAGCTTATTAATATGTTGACTTTGTATCATTATGTTTGCATTGAAATTTACTTCAGGTTACATCCCACTTTGTTGGTCCTATATGTGTCCCTCCCCTTTAATATGGGTCTGTTTTTCTACAAATTAGTATTAATAAGTACACTGTATGTGTAATATTGGGAATGGTAATAATAATTATTATTATTATTATGGATGATGTTGTTAATGATGATGATGAAAGTGATGATAATGATGATGATGATGATGATGATGATGATGATGATGATGAATAATGATGATGATGATGATGATGATGATGATGATGATGATGATGATGATGATGATGATGATGATGATGATGATGATGATGATGAAGAGGAATGTGATGATGATGTGGTAATACCGGTACACATAGATATACCTTGAAGCTGGCCTTGCAATTTTTTATTCTCTTCATTGTCACCGCCACTGGCATAATTGTTGTTATGTTTCCTAGTTTCGTTGCATAAACAAAAGTTCAATTCAAGTTTTATTATAAAAAATTAAAATAATAATTAATAATAATAATAACAACAACAATAATAATAATAATAATAATAATAATAATAATAATAATAATAATAATAATAATAATAATGAACGTCATTTATTTATTTTTTTATTTTTATTTATTTATTTAATTCTCAACCAACAGAGATAAGAACCTCCACTAACAGGTTGGAGAAAAACATATACATAGAAAGAGACAAATAATAACTAACATCAAACAACCTTACTAATTTTAAGCTTAAACGAGGATAAACTATCATAAAAAATATCAATTTCATCAGAACAACTTAAATTATTATATGTAACAGCTAATCTTTAAAATAAACCTCTCTTAGTTACGTCAACCCGACCAAATGGAACATAAATTTAGTTTCTAGTACGAGTACGACTAGGAACGTTTAATTTAAACAAAGATACAAGATTACAATCAAATACAGAATTTAAACTTTTGTAGAAAAACAGCATATCAAAAACAAATCTGCGTTTACTTAAGGAATCAATATTAACAGTATAATCGGGACATGTCTTAGCTAAAAAAAATAAAAACCTTCTTTGTATTCTATCAATACGATGGGCCTGACTTGGAGAAATCGAGTTTATAATAACAGAACAATGCGGACGAATATTCGTTTTATACAAGCAAACTAGAGCAGGCCCATCATTCACAAACCTACAATTTCTCCAAATCATATCCATATCAATAATAAAACGCCATTGGAATAATAATAATAATATTATTAATTTTCATAATAAATCTGACAGTAGCGATAACATTTACAATAACAGCAGGTGGAAATAATAATATAATATAATATAAACATTAATGGCAAACTATAACTATACTACATTACAATGATAATAATAATAATAATTATTATTATTATTATTATTATTATTATTATTATTATTATATAATATTATTATTATTATTATTATTTCCTCCAATAGGCCTATTATTCATATAAAAAAAGACAAATGGTTATGATTGTAATACAATATTATGGACATTGCATATCATGTTATGATTGATGTGCTACGTATTATTATTATAGAGAGGGCCACTTTAAAATCAGCATTTTTGTTTGGCTATAACCTAGCTGAATTTTAATATGATTGTGGAGCCGAGTTGACATTTTGGGGCCAAGTTTACTGGCGAGTTGACTTGGGGCCGAGTAGACTGGAGCCAAGATGACTTGGGGGTGAGTTGATCTGCTTCCCTGACGACAACATTTTAAAATTGGATGCATTCAACCACCACGTTTTAGAAAATACAAATGATAATAAATCGTCAAATTGGCAGCCTACCTTCCTTCATTTTCATTGCCCTTTTTCTTACTTTGTTTCTTGGCAAGGTGTTTTTTCAACTGCTCGGCTCGTTCTAGATATGAGCTACATTTCGCTCTGATTTTTTCCTTTGCTATGTCTCCATGGGCTTCATCTGGGAATGATTGATTTATAATAAAGTTTGTACATATTCTAATTTTACCAACAAATATGAATCCCGTATTTATACGAATAAACGCCCCATCTAGAGCCTCATTTGAAATAAACGCCTCCATCGAATAAAATATTTTTTTCAACTGCTCGGCTGGTTCTAGATATGAGCTACATTTCGCTCTGATTTTTACCTTTGCTATGTTTCCATGGGCTTCATCTGGGAATGATTAATTAATAATAAAGTTTGTACATATTCTAATTTTACCAACAAATATGAATCCCGTATTTATACGAATAAACGCCCCATCTAGAGCCTCATTAGGAATAAACGCATCCGTCGAATAAAACGCCCCCACCGCCACCCCCATCCCCTTAAATGACTGTAAACAAATCTGATGGAAGCATCATCATTCTCAACAATCTATTACATGTCCTACTTCAATAGAATCACATTTGTTTTTATCCTTGATAAGTATTTTATGATCACGCATTTTGACAGTAATTATGTGTTATAGTTCCAAATTCACAGTGAAATTGAGGATCGTTTATTTGAGAATTTTACACCAAAAAATAAACGCCTCTGTCGAATAAATGCCCCATCAAAAAAAGAAAAAGAAAAAAGGAAAAGAAAAAAACTGATTGGAGGTTATTTTCGGGCGTCTAGAACACAAAAAATTCGCGGGGGCATGCCCCGCCCCCTTTCGGCTCCCCCATTTTCGAAATCTCTGGATCCGCCCCTGCTTATAATCAAGCTATTTGTAATAGTAAGAAAAATGTAATACATCAGTTCTATATTTCTATAATTTTTTTTATTATTGACAGGATTTCCACTCCAGTGTGACATCTAAGCCCACTTTAGTATTATCAAGTATATTCCAAATACCCTACTGTTAAAATTCTGGCTGACGTCAGCCTCAATGTTAATCGAGTACCGACATTAAACAGATTCATCCATAGGCCTATAGGCCTATCTCATTTAAAAAGCGAGAATTGATGTTGAAAAACTCATTTTAAAAGTCTAGCATAAGTAAACACAACAAAAACAAAAAATCATGCAGAAGATTATGAAGAAAATTATGAAGTTATAAAACAAACTCGATGTCAGGGAAACTCGAACTATGACTGCTATTAATATTCAAAATATTTAGAATGACTTATTTTGATATGTACATTTTTGATATGGTCTTTGCTTGGACAATACTTAAAGCAGGCGCGTAACAGGGGTCTTGGGTCAGGGAGGCAAAGGTTATAATTTTCCCGGTTAGTAATTTATCATACCCACCCCAATTTGAAATTGGACTACTTTAACAAGAAATGCGAAATTTAAGACTTTTAGGACTTTCAGGCTGTAAAAAGGGCATCTTCAAGGGGTGGGGAAAATTTTCCACAGATGGATATTTTCCCCTCGTCCACCAGTGGGCCATGATCCTCTTGTCCCCCCAGTGGTTACGCCACTGCGGAGAATATCTGGCGGCTTAGATCAAATGAGCTATGGACACTTTTTGAAGTGGAGAAGGGGTTGCAGGGTGTTGTGAGTTTGGTCATTACGATATCTTCCTTTTTATTCTTGTCTTTATTTTTCTCTTCTCTTTTACTTTTCCTTTGCCTTTCTTTCCTCCTTCTTTCTCTTTCCCTCCCTCTCCCCTCTTTCTTTTCTCTTATTACCCAGCCCGGTACGACGACTTGGTCAGCCCGGTAAAAACCGTCGGGAGTGGGGGGGGGGGTGCAGTCTGCACGGAAAAGTTTCAAGCATGGAATGTGACCAAAGTGCCTGTCAGAAAATCTCTATGTAAAAACATAGGAAAACGGGTATACAAGAAGAAAAATAAACATAAAAAAAACTAAACTTACTATGTTTGTGTGTAAAATAGAACATAGGGCTTTTCCTCATTGCCATAATGAGAAGTGATGATGAAATTTCTAAAAAAAAACTGATTTAAAAAGTCTGGTATAAAAAAGCACACGAAGAGCAAAAATGAAATCATACAAAAAATTATGATGAAAATTATGAAGTTAAAAATATAAAAAACCAACTCGACGTAAGGGAAAGTCGGTCTATGACTGCTATTAATATTCAAAATAATGTAGAATGACATCATAATTTGATATGCACATCTTTGATATCGTCTTTGCTTGGACAATGTTTGAAGAAGATTCAAGCACGGAAAGTGACCAAAGTGCCAGTCAGAAAAAAAAATCTATGTAAAAACATATGAAAACGGGATAGAAGGGGAAAATATAGATTAGAACAAAAAAAAAACGGCTATTTCTAGTGACGCCCAAAGCCAATAAAAAGATGTCAAGTTAAAAAAAAAAATAGAAAGATAATGCGACGTTAGTAAGATCCGAACTATAGCTGCAATGTTATAGCGAGGGTGATGTGAAGACTCATAACCATTAGGCGCTATGTAAGCAGACCCTGCGTAGGTCAATGCATTTTAGTTATAGTTCAGTGATTGAGAGCGATAGGCCTATGATGCATTATGCACATCACAGTAATTTTGCGTTCAACCTAGCTGCGGCAGGTAGGTTGATCAGTTTGTGGTATAGGCCTATCTAGTTTGGGACGTTTCCCTTTGAATGGTCCTCATACCCACATCTTGCTTATAAGTATTGAACATTGTATAAACTAAACATATCTTTTAAAACACCTTTAAACACTCTTTAATTCGTGAAAATTACCAACTAATTCAATAGGCAATGAAAAGTAAAAGTGTTGTATACGTTTACATTGTAAATAGATTGAAATTACTCTGCTAACAAATAATAATTCACATTAGCTACACAGACTCACAATTAATATAAGAAAATTCAGAAATAAAGCAAAGGTGTAGTAATAATGACTACCGTACTATTTGTATACTAGTCCAGTAGTTCAGGCACAAATTTTGGCTCAATAGTGCACTTTGTGATAAAAGCATGAAACTTGGCACATGTACTATAAATTATAGCGAACATATTTTAAGGTAGGGATTCAAGTGTACTGCGCCCTCTAGAAATGGTAAATTTCTATTGTTAGCTATATACAATATAAATAATGATAATAATAATAATTATTATTATTTTTATTATCATCATCATCATAATCAATGTCAATGTTACTAGAAATGGTTTAATCAATAGATTACCTAGATTATATAACAATCTTAGCAAAGAAGATAATTCCATAGATGTATTTTATAATAGTTCAGAAGTATATAAAAAGAAGATCAAATGTATTGTACATATACTAGAGTAAGTTTTGTTATCTTTATTGTGACTAAAATAAAATAATTGTAATAATAATTATTATTAATAATAATAATAAATTAATTTTATACCTCCATGAAATTAATAACTCAGATTCCGTTTTCGTTTGGGAAGGAACCAGAAACATGTTATATTTTTATTGCGGATTTTTGGGGCTCAGTACGGACTCCAAATTAGTATGCATTTTCTTTTAGTTTATAGCGTATGCGGATTTTATAAGTCCGTAATGACGATATAACGTGTTCAGGACTTATTCAACAAAAAACAAAATATGTTAGATTTTATACCGTTAATCAACAAAATCTTAAGGTGATAATAAGTAGTGGAACAGGTAATTTCAGTAAGGTATAGAGTATTTCAAATGGATAGCACATTATTTCAAATGGGTAGCACAGTGTTTTAAATGGGTAGTACAATGTTTCAAGTGGTCGGTAGCTAGCACACCGTTTTAAATGGGTAGCACACTGTTTCAAATGGATAGCACTCTGCTTCAAATGGGTAGGCTACACAAAGTGTTTGAAATGGGTAGCACACGTTTCAAATGAATAACATTCGTTTCAAATGGGTAGCACAGTGCTTCAAAAGAATAACACAATAGTGAGCTTTCGATTTGTGCGACGACGCAACGCTAGAACGGAATCACTCATGCGTGACCGTCCTACCTGGCGTCCTACGTTCTCTGCATACGTAGATTTGGCAAAATTGCGTTCCAGAATCTACTCGACGAGGTGACCTTAACCTTCTCGCATGCGCCGATAATGTTTAGTGACGTCATTACGTTCGTCCCACCCCCACCGTCTCGCGCAATCGAAAGCTACCTATTGTTTCAAATGGGTAGCAAACATTTTTATGGATAGCACTTGTTTAAAATGGGTAGCACAGTCAGCATGGTGTTTCAAATGTATAGCACAGTGTTTCACATAGATAGCACAGTGTTTCAAATGGGTAGCACATTGTTCCAAAAGAGTGGCACGCTGTTTGAAATGGGTAGCACGATGTTTCGAATGGGTAGCACTCTTTCAAATGGCTATGGATCGCACTTGTTTAAAATTGGTAGCACAGTCAGCATGGTGTTTCAAATGTATAGCGCAGTGTTTCACATAGATAGCACAGAGTTTCAAATGGGTAGCACATTGTTCCAAAAGAGTTGAAAATGGGTAGCACGATGTTTCGAATGGGTAGCACTCTTTCAAATGGGTAACATAGTGTTTTAAATTGATTGTACTTTGTTTTAAATTGATTGCACAGTGTTTTAATTGTGTAGCACACTATTTCAAAAAAGATAGCACCTAATTTCAATTTAAGATCACACTCTTTTTATTGGAACGTTATTTTAATTGGAAAGCATACTATTTAAATTAGTAGAAAGCTATTTTTAAAAAATGATCGCTTACCTCAATATTTGATTTTAAGAGGTTTAGTTTATTCTGTGTTGATAAGATGAAGATGTCAAATTCATAAAATACGCCCATTGTCCTTTATAAATAGAAACTCAACCTGCCTTGCCCATTGATGATCAAACCCATTTTAAAACAGATTTATGTGTGGCTTTATTTATGCAAATTTTGTGTTTAAAATTGTATAGACCTATCAACAAAAACAAATCAAGACAAAATTACCGCACTTGACGTCGTCTGGGCCCCAGGGGCGGATCCAGAGAATTCCTGACGGGAGGCACAATATGAAGTTCTCGCCGCCACGCCCACCTCAGCCCCACCATGGTTGGTGTAAATAAGTAGCAAATAATCGAGCTCTCCTTTCACCCCACTGCTGGTTCGCCGCTGAACTCATGGGTGCACTCGTTTTTCCTTTTTCCTCTTTTTAACTCAAATTTACTCTATTTAATTTTTCGGTTTGACTGATGGGGGTGGGGGGCATGGGCCCTCATGGCCCCCGCTGGAGACGCCACTGGGGCCCAATGCCAATTCTATTTGATTTTGTAGATACAACAGCTTTTATTGGCAGTCAATCGTTTTACTTGATATTACATTACATCAGCATCTTCGCATCACTCAATTAAAATAGCACTACAGTTATTAAAAATACGCAATGTGTTCTTTTTCCATCATTATTAGTATTTCATTTCGGACGACAAGTCCATTTTAATTTTAAAATTTGTCAACTTTGTTATAGCATAGTGTACTTTTGTTTTCTGGCCCATATCCCGAGAAACTGAAAAAATCTCTTCGAGGTATATACTGTTTTCTATTTATACCGTGCAGTATACGGTATATCGTGTACTGCCATCCATGTTGACCTGAGTGTCGTAATTTCATGGCATTGCAGTATTTTTGTTTATGATTATTGTTAAAATCATAGAAAAACTGGAATAAAAAGTAAAGCATCATGTCAATATTATTGGTCTTTCCTAGCAGTAGCAGGAAAAACAAACATTGTTTGTGTTAAATATCCTGCTTAACGGTAAATTCGACTCGGATTACAAGGACACATGATAACGCAACGTAGGTATCTCAGCCGCTGTTTTCGTATACCATCATGGGGAAATTAATAAATGTTGGTAACGATCCGGATTCGTGTGTTAATTTGAAGGTCATTTGCTCAAGGAAAGTTTTGGTTATCTGAACATGTGCAGATTGCGCTTATTTGCCTCATTAGCATAACAATACCACACATAAGGCTAATTCAAGAAAGACGGCTTAAACCAGCCAGCTTCCTATCCTGGTAACAGTTAAAAGTCCTTGGCCATAGCTTATCAACAATGCACACTGACTGACCAGATTTGCCTCAAATATATGCAAAATCATCAGTTGCTATAGCCTCTATAATTAATGTTGTTACCAAATACTTACATTTGATGCAATGTATAAAGTACTCCACCCCATTTTCATAAAGTCTTAATGCTTCTTCATAATTTTTTGCCTTGTCTTCTTCTGTGGCCTTTGCAACTAGTGCAATCGCTTTCTGGTTTTAAAAAATTTGCATAAACAATTAAATACTTTTTTTAAAAATTCAGATATTATTCTAAGTATATAGCGTCTTGCCCAATGTCATTACTTTGTAAATGTATTGCCCGGCTTAACCGGAACTGTTTCCAATGTAATACTATAGTTTGTTTTAGTTTAATAAGTTTTAGGATTTGTTTTATCTTTCGTTTGAAGCATCATCATTGGGTAATCAAGTACAAAAGTAATATGAAGAATTATTATTATTATTATTATTATTATTCATTATCTTTATATCAGCTTTATAGAATGAATGAATGAATGAATATATAGGCACGTCATTACCATACATAGCCTCATCATGACTCATAACAATGGACATACAGCAGTTTATTTTTTTGTCAAAGGAAAATTTAAGAATCTGGACAGAGCTTTAGAATAATATAATGTGGGAAGTAGGCCTAATGTGTTTTTGGTGAAAGTGCTTTTTCTGTGATAGGTCAAAAATGAAGGAATAATCTCCCCTATCAGATGCCAGGCCTCCAGTGTGCAATCTTTTAAAATAACTTTTAAAAACACATCTTTTTCATAAAGAGCAATTTCTTAAATTATTTTTATCTATGCTTGACTGATTCATAATTTTATTACACACTTGTGTTTTATTGTTGCTATTTTTTTATCGCTAACTTTTTGTAGGAAATTTTATTGAATTCTGGTATTGTAATTTGTACTTGCCATTTATATTAACTGATTTTTTATTGTACTTACTTTTATTTTTGTAAAAATGAGTTTTAATGTACAGCACTTTGATCTTTGGAATTTTTATTGAATGTTGTAATTTCTACTTGCCATTTTTATTGATTGATTTAAAATATTGTACTTACTTTCATCTTTGTAATAATGGGTTTTGATGTAAAGCGCTTTGATCTTTTTTGTAAAGGCGCTATATAAATGCTTTTTAATAATAATAATAATAATAATAATAATAATAATAATAATAATAATAATAATAATAATAATAATAATAATAAGTAATGTGCAATGACCGCAGCATTCGTGATTGGAAAACGAATAGAGTAGGCCTACTACAGTGTTACCGGTACGATACCACGTGACACTACTCCGTTGCTATCGTTGCAAAAACGGTTCAACCGGACGTCATTTTCTTCACTGACAAACCATTGATAACAATTGTTAACGGAATTATTAAGATGTTGTATCTTACTTTTTCTTTGTAAATTTTAATTGATGATTAAATGTGTGTTCGATAACAAATATAATGCTTGCTTTTGTGTTTTTAGTACATTTTGATGGTAAAATATTAGATTTTAAAATGCCTATTCCTTGAGGCTCATAAAATTGAATGTATGTGTCAATGTTTTAATTTAGGCCTACAGTTTTATTTTCATTTTTCTCAATGACAGAAACAACATTGCCAGTGGAATCGTTTATGATAATAGACTGTATTTTAGTTATTCGTACTGGATTATATAAGCTTTTGTACAAGTAAAATTATATAAATCAGCGACTGATATTTCTTCCAAATTTAATAGCAGACGGTATTTTAGTTGTAGCAATAAACGAAAATATAAATAACAGAATTGATGCTGCCTATATAATATCGAGACGTGTAGTTTTTTATTAGACTCGCTTTTCGGATAAGGATTAATCATAGGACAAGTGTACTAAACTAAATCTTGTGCAACTCTTTCGAGAAAAGTGAGGTGTTACTTAAGTGTTCCGCAACCATTTTAGCCCACGACCCAAATTATATGTTAAGCACTCTGACGCGACCCATCGAACCCGAAGTGATTAACGTCCGTCGTTTTATGCACGTGAGGGATAGCGGGAAAAACCACCCTTTTGATTTTTTTTTGTGAATCGATTAAAAGATATTATCACTCAAAATCACTATGTAAAACCCATAAAAATGAAAATATAATTTGAATTACACATTTAACAAAATCACGTAAGTTATCACATTTTTCAATAAGTTAAAACTTTTTAAAAATTAATAATTAACAGACATAAATTTCTAGTGCTGCCAGAGATTTATGTGTTATGCGAAGACATAGACACATTAAATGTAAAAATGTTTCCTCAATATAATTTGCAGCTGAAAGCCTAACACACTGAAATGAGCAAAACTAATACTTTAAATTTGTCATACCTGAAGTACAAATGTTTTGATAGTATAATTTTGAACATGAAACTGTGATAATGCACATATAACAAAATTAAACTGACGCACTTGTCACACTTGCACTTTCGTTTGCTGTAATTTAATTGTGTTTGTTTTCGTTCGTGTTAAGTAAAGTTTTCACGATCTGAAGACATTATGCGACCCATCAATTTTTTTTTCGCGACCTAAACATTGGGTCGCGACCCATAGATTGCGGAACGGTGGCATAGACAATGTAGGTAAGAATGGCCCCGGAAAAAATGGCCCAGGAAATAATGGCCCCGGAAAAAATGGCCCTGGAAAAAATGGCCCCGGTAAAAATGGCCCTAAATGACAAGTAGGTAAAAATGGCCCCAATGGAAAAATCTAGTAATAGAAATGGTTTTTTTTTTAATCTTTAAATATTTAAATACTGAAAATGGCAAGAATTGAATAAATAAATAAAAAATGGGCCCCAATTAGAAAATTCAATAAAACAAATACTACTACTACTACTACTACTTAGTTTAGCTCCTATCTCAAGGAGTACCCTGCTGATTGATTAATTAATAGATCTTTTTTGTATGAGAGAAATTCACTTCTGTATAAATGAAAATAACTTTACATGAAATGAAATAACTTTACATGTTATAAACAATGCAAATAAACAGTTCAGTTAAAGTATATGTGTATTTGAATCACAAGTTCATGTATGGCAAAAGGCAGAGGCCTACTTTCTCACAAACCATCAATATGTTCTTTCTAGGGTTACTTCAAAGAAGTATTCTTAAATATTTATTTTAGTAACTGAATAATTACGAATACAAAAATATAAGCAATTAATTTAGTTTG
>NW_022751466.1:1228317-1237675 GCF_011630105.1 Anneissia japonica
TTTTCCGGGGCCATTTTTTCCGGGGCCATTATTTCCGGGGCCATTTTTTCCGGGGCCATTCTTACCGTACACCGCATAGACAATCAGAATATCGTGGATTCGAATGCCGGTTGAGGCATATTTCCGCACTCACAGATTATAATAATGATATAATTTAATAATAACTTTATTCTTTATTCACATGTAAACTTGACTCAACAGAAAGTTATAAAGTTATATTTCAGCATGGCAGTGTCTTCAATTACCTTAAATAATATAAACCTGAAAAAACTTTGCTTTTCAAGGTCCATTTGTTTTTTCTCAATCCAAGCTCTTACCAACTACACCTATGTGTTCACAGCTATCAACACAATGGACTCTCCTTCGAAGTTAATTTGTCTGCTTTTGAGTTTCCCAAGTCTTTGTAAAGGATTTATAATCATACTTACAGTTTTTTTTTTACATTTAGACTTAACTGTGTGTTTTATTTTTTGTATTTCTTTTTTTTTTACTAACTTACAAGATCTAACTTAATTTATCATAACTCTTATAACTTCATCTAATGTCTATCGTTTGTATCGCCAGCATGTAATAACCGGCCTAAGCAAACGTCGACATCATATCGTCGTCGTTTTTTTTATTAACTTCAAAATCCACCAGGTTTCTTTACCTTACAAAGCTTTACATCACATAAACTTAATTATCAAGAGCTTCCAATGTGTCATTTTTATAACTTTACAGATTGGTGTTCCAAAACAATTCATAAATACGAATTTATGAAGTAATTTCCAACAAAATATCCTGACGGTGCTAACGTTGCTGCAATGTTGTTTACATGTCATTCTCTAAACCTAAACACACCGCTCACAGTGTTCGTTGATGTTGTTATCGGGATTTTTCTAAACCCAGAGTCCCTTAGACCTCACCCCTAGCAAGCTTAAAATCAAATCCCGTTCTGCCACCTATGATACACAAGATTATTTTTCTCTTGTGTATTGAAATCACAATTTTTATTCACGATATCGTTCATTGGTGCATATACAGGAAATAAAACATAATGACCCTATTTGTTGTTATATGTATAGCTTGATAAATCATCATTATAATATTTTTAAACAAAATTATGATAGACAAGACTGAGAAACAATCAAAACATTTTACCTGTATATTATTGGAATTCGACATCTCAATAGTTGCCAAGTAATAATACAGTAACCTTAGCTACACACCATAATTATACACGGCCGTCGTTTCGCACCCACTGTATCATTTATCGATCGAAGCAAACTGTCCCTACAAAATATATATATATGTGTATATATATATATGTATTGTGCAGCTGCGTTATGGTTCATCAACTAATTTAATCACTAAGAACACGTTGCTTGCCAAGCTTCTATCCATGCACATTAGCGAGTCAATATTTTAACAGCCAGAAAACGAGACTAAATTGGAATTTGGGCAACCAATCAAATTTCCAAAAACACTTGATTTTGTTAGCTTACTCATTATAACTCTCTAGTGTCAGGTTTATAATTTCTGAGCTGATATATTTTGTTTTCCTTTTAA
Organism: Anneissia japonica; assembly: GCF_011630105.1. Taxonomy (NCBI): domain Eukaryota; kingdom Metazoa; phylum Echinodermata; class Crinoidea; order Comatulida; family Comatulidae; genus Anneissia; species Anneissia japonica. Next base: position 1,229,866 of record NW_022751466.1, read on the forward strand.
AAAGAGGACATACAGCATCTGCTAAGAAACTGCAATTATAAAAATCAAAAATAAGTAAAATAGAAGGCAAAATGGTAAAATACAAAATAAGGAGAGAAAGACCAACACCAAGCTGGATGAGCAACATTATATTATCAAATGAAATTATTATTCGGTTATTCATATAGCGGTCCAGTCATTGGGTCTACATGCTTAAGTGTTGCTGCTGTATTCAGCGTAGGAGCAAGTAACCCCACCAGGTACCTATTTATACTCCTGGGTGGAGAGAAGCAATGCAGATAAAGGCCATGCTCACGGACACAAGCGAAATGTACAGCGAGGGATTGAAACCCCAACCTCAAGGTTGGGAAACCGGTGTACGGTAAGAATGGCCCCGGAAAAAATAACCCCGGAAAAAATGGCCCCGGAAATAATGGCCCCGGAAAAAATGGCCCCGGTAAAAATGGCCCCATATGACAGGTAGGTAAAAATGGCCCCAATAATCAAATTCTGAATTAAAACTGATTTTCTTGATGAGTCATTATATGCATTTTTTTATCTTAACTAATTTAGTTTTTAAAAGGAATCTCCCCAATAATCAAATTCTGTAACACACAATTGATCCACATGCTTTAACTACTGTTTATTTGCATTGTTTATAACATATTAATAATTTGCCGCAAATATAGTAATAATATCTAATAATATTATTAATTTTAAAAAATACTTAGACCTACTCCCAGAGCTACTCATAGGAGCTAAAAACTAATTTATTTTAGTTCTCAAATATGCATATACTTTATGTTGATTTATTAATTAAATTTTTGCTACAAGGTATTTTACAACATTTGTTTATTTATTTTTTTTTCTTTAATTTTATAATTGAGGGCCATTTTTTTATTTCTTGATTCAATTCTTGCTTATACAGTATTTAAATATTTGAAGATTAAAAAAATATATATCATTTCTATTACCGAATTTTTCATTGGGGCCATTTTTACCTACCTGTCATATGCGAGTACGAACGTTGTTCGTGGTTCTTCCTGCAACTACAATGTGTGAATTGCAGTTGCTAAAGATGGTTACCGCATTAGCTGTAATTTGAGAATCATGTACGTACAGTATGAGGTTGACACCAACCGTATGAACGGGATCACCTGATAGAAAACACGCGCTTCAACCCGCAAGCTAACACCGACAAATGACCGGATTGGCAACGCTCTAATCCGAAGGAACGCCAGGCCACCCGGCTTATTAATTGGCTTACCACATGTTGATTGCAATCTGTAGCTTGACCACAGTCTCATTTTCGCGACATTTCTAGGCCTAGATGGTTAATAAAACCAAGGCATCTATAAAATTACCTTTTCGAGTTGCTTTTACTTTATAATTGTCAAAGTGAATCCAAATAAAACATTACAGAATCAATTTCTATGACTACCGTTCGTTGTAAACTTCAAATAGGTAGGCTTATACTAGGTGAAAAATAACTCAGAGGGTCTGTTATTTCGCTTTTACGGAATGCTTACCAAGTGAAGATGAGACAATGCCTTATTTATCGATAGTTGGGATGGCCCATCAAAGCAGTCCTAAGCCCAGAAAGACCATCGCCATTGCATTCGGCCTAACCTATGCCTAACGCAATTTCTGTTTTGTCGTCATCGTCTATCGAAACACCATCATGAGATCAATAGAAATCACTTTAATCTCCAACCTATCAATGTTCGATAACTACAATATCACCGTACCAAAGAATATCTATATTCTTTGCTTACACCGTCGGACCAAGGCTATTGATTGTTCAGATCTATAGTAAATTTATGCGGCGGATTAAATATTTTTTCTCACAAATTATAATTTACCATGGAAGGTAAATGTACACATATATTGAATCATAAAGATTTTTAAAAGAAATATCTCTGGCATATTCTTATATTTGAAAGCTAACACTTTTTTGTTTACAGGTTTCTCGCTTCGACTAGCTGGAGGAACACGTTACAAAGGACGCCTTGAGGTCTACACTGCATGGCAATGGGGTACAGTATGCGATGATGGATGGGATTTAAATGATGCACGTGTGGTTTGTCGACAACTTAGGCTTTGGAGATCCAAAGCAGACCATAATCCCATCATTTCCAGGAAGTTATTCTCTAAGTATACTTTTAGATGATGTTCGCTGTACTGGTTTCGAGTCTAGTCTTTTGTCATGTTCATACACTAATAGAAATAATCATAACTGCAATCACGATGAAGATGTGGCCATAGAATGCTATCCGGGTTAGTAAATATTTCAAGTGAAGCCATAACTAAACTACTTTATTTTTTTTATTTTTTATTTTTTTTTATAGTACTGTCGTCCGTAATCGACATTGGTTACCACACAATATCTTAAAAATTCTCAATTTTTTAAACACTTCCGATGCTCCAATCCAATATCTGTCTCTTATACACATCTAGATGTGTATAAGAGACAGGATAAAGGCCATGCTCACGGACACAAGCGAAATGTACAGCGAGGGATTGAAACCCCAACCTCAAGGTTGGGAAACCGGTGTACGGTAAGAATGGCCCCGGAAAAAATAACCCCGGAAAAAATGGCCCCGGAAATAATGGCCCCGGAAAAAATGGCCCCGGTAAAAATGGCCCCATATGACAGGTAGGTAAAAATGGCCCCAATAATCAAATTCTGAATTAAAACTGATTTTCTTGTGTGTATGTATTTACCTATGAAGCACCTTTAGTTTTTGTATATACAGTATATACACATTACGTTAATTGTTTAATATTTTTTGTGAAGAAGCTTCAGATGAAGAGGCACCGCAATTTAGCGGATGTCCAGAAGACTTAATTGTTGAAACAACCAAAGGAACGCATTACGCAAATGTTTACTGGGTGCAGCCAACTGCATCTGATAATATAGGTATTGAAACAAGAAGGCAGTCGCATTCGCCTGGAGACAGATTTGAACTCGTCGACGGAAAACCGACTGTTTACACTGTGCGATACTGGGTACAAGATTATACAAAAAACGAAGCTGAATGTTATTTTAATATAACTATCATTGGTAAGGGATTTTTTTTTCTTTTTCTACAGCGAAAATTATCCTTGTGTTATTAATTTTAATTTCCCAAAATACAAAGACACAAAATACATGTAATAAGAAATTTAGAAGAAATAAACAAATTTAAGTAACTAATATTAGCTGAGCCTTATAATGCTAATATAGCTCTTAATATTTACCGTTGTAATTTTTCATCATTACTGTAAATATTTTAAAAATTGTATTTATCTCTTATAAAAGAGTTTAAATTATACATTTTTAAGACCATATTTTTATATATTTCTATATCTAAATTTCAGTAGCTTTCCAATGTATAACATTTATAAATTCTTTAAGATTTGTTAAATGCTTGCGGTACACCACGTATATTGTTCTGAAATGAACTATTGTTTTTTTTTCCTGAGAAAGTCTCAACGCTTCTATAGAGTTGCTTCAATCGTCATCAGGAGGATCAAGAATCAATATCCGAAATCTGATATTTTTATCCTGGTGACGAAGCAACTCAGCTGAAACGTCGATGCTTTCTCAACAAAAACAAATTCTGTTCAGAACTAGAGTATTTAAATGGTGTACCGCAAGCACCACATTGTTACTTTAAACAATATTTAAAGTTGTTGTTAATTTATAGAGTACAATATTCATGTCGTTACAGCACCAGGTGGCGCCCTTTGCTGTCAACCAGACGTTGGTTACCGTTACGCCTGAATGACTTCATAATCTTAATGGTTTAGAATAGGCTTTCTGGAATAGGCATTTTAAAACCTAATAATGTACCATCAAAATGTAATAAAAGACAAAAGCAAGCATATATTAGTTATCGAACACACATTTAATCATCAATTAAAATTTTTTTCTTAAAAAAGAAAAACTAAGATACAACATCTTAATAATTACGTTAGAAATTGGGATCAAATGGTTTGTCAGTGTAGAAAATTGGCGTCCGGTTGAACGCATTTTGTGTCGCCGATAGCAACGGAGTAGTATCACGTGCTATCGTGACTTAACGCTGTAGTACTCTATATCAGGGACGTATCCAGGGGGGAGCCGTGGGAGCCGCGGCTTCCCCCCTTTGTACACAGTGTTAAAATTTTAAAGCTTGTTCTTGAGCCAATATAAATTCTTTCCTGGGATCACTCAAAATGAATACTTCTAAAACATGTAAATATGCATCAGTACACGTTATACATAGGCTTAATAGAACACATAGGCCTAAGCGTGATTTAAAAAAATCTGAATTCATAAATCTCAGGCCAGGTCTTTTAAATAGAAATGCGATACTATATGGTTCAGTTTCGTTTTTATATTTTTGCAAGTTTTGTTTAATAATACTAATACTAATAGTAAAAATAATAATAACAATGATGATGATGATCATCATGATGATAATGATGACGATAATAACTGATAATAATATTAATAGCAATAAAAGAGAAGAAAATTGTGCTAAATGCGAAAAAAAAGTTGTGATTTGTTGATCATAATTATTATAGTATAGTTAAAGCTTAGTAAGATAGTTAGGCCTAAGTTGTCCTGGATATTAAGTAGATCAGCGTTCCGCAAACTTTTTACTTCACGGCCTATTTATGATTCCAGGCACCAAGCCGCGGCCCAGCAACCGGCTGCGCCAGGGAACAACATACCAAATCTTGGCAAGAACTTTTGATCATGAAGCCTCCATGTATATACAATATTTTGACATCATTATCTGTTCTCTAAGTGATAAGATTTTATTGTATACAAATTAAATATTATTTTATTAAATAAATTATACGGTACATTTGTGTTTCCTCACCCCTACCCTCCGACAAATTTGATTGTTTTTCTTTTTACCATGATTCAACCAAACACGGTTCAGCCACACACGTCATAGCAGGGACGTAGCCACGAAAAGTGAAATCGTCAGGTTGCAAGCGAAGCGCGAGCACTGATGATTGGGGCTAGGGGCCGCCAAGGGCCCCAGGTCGGGGTTCAGGTTTCCGGGGCCAATACACTGTAATATTATTGTAAACCATTAAACTGTAATATTATTAACACTAAGCCATTAAACTGTAATATTATTAACACATAACATAAAACATGTACATATCAAAATTATTATGTTTAATCTTTCCTTGTCGATGCTTGCATAAAACGTGATTTGGATCTAACATGATGATATTGATAAACAATCGAAATTCTCTGTACAATATTATGCTAAACATTTACAGAATGGACTTCCTTAAGTTGTGGTCATATTAGACTGTAATATTATAATTAAATAAGTTCTCATGTCAGTGCATGCATAAAACGATTTCTTAATATTTGGATATCTGAGATTGGCAGACAAAATTCTCTATAGTATATACTAATTTAACGAGTGGACTTCCTTGATTTAAGCAAATATATAATAATGTATATTGAGATACGCAAAGTTTAGTAGGTAAGAAGTTTAAAGGAGAGGATTTCCTTATGTTGTGGTCATATTAGACTAATAATATTAAAAACCATTCAACATAAAACATATCAAAATTATTAAGTTAAACTTTCTACTTCGGTGCATGAATATAACGTAATTTTGGGATATATGAGATTGACATAACATTTGAAAACTTAGGCTACCGGCCTCGCTTGACACTTCACAACAAAAGGCCTGTTAATTAATCTTGCACAGCTTCCTCCTCATCATCATCATCTTCTTCATCATCATAATTATTAATTGTCCATAGCAAAGTAGGGAAAAATATGAATTCAGAGTGTATTCAATAATAGACGTCTCATAGGCTAATGCACGAAGTGTATTTCAAAGAATCTAGAAAACAAAAACTTTTCGAATATCTAAAATTTATCTTCCAGCGACAAAACAAGCTAGCTCTCTTCGCATGACCATCCCAATATGGGAACCCATCTGTGCGAGCCAGGGTAAACTCTGGATCCGCGCTTGACATGTATTTAATGCTTAAAAATGGTATATTTACGTATATTTATTTATAGAAAATAATGTTGCATACTAGCACTATCAGAAATAAATATACAGATAAAGGCTCCCGAGTGGGCATAGACACAAAACCGCTTATAATTCAAATAGCACACATCATCTGGTACTTTAGCAGCGTGTGCAAGCGACTCATTCGCTGTAACAGCGAAGCGGCTTTATTAAAAACTATTTTCTCCATGATAAAACGTCTCTTTTTTATTTTTTTTTTCAATTTCCAGACGGCTTCGCGGCCCTCTAAAAATGTTTCGCGGCCAAATTTGGGCCGCGGACCATAGTTTGCGGAACGTCAATCTAGAGGTACTGTTTCCTCAAATTTTCTCACCTCAGCTCCAACCATGGTGGGTCGGAGGTGCGTGTTGACTCACAAAATGTCCTCCTCCGCCACCTTTCAAAACAGATCTGTGCCCTTCCCTGGGTATGACATTAAATTCTATCGAGTCGGCTCCTGATGTTTTTAGGATGTGATCTTGTTTTTCATGTCAATTTTTCGTGATTATGACTATTCTGGATAAAGAATGTTTTGAGCAGAGGTGGATTCAAGGCATGCCACCCCCCCCCCCCCTCATTTTTATTTTTTAAGGAAAAAAAAGAATCCTAATTTGTTTAACCTCAGCCCCACCGTGGTTGGGGTGGTTGGTTCCTTGGTCTGTGAAAGTCCCTCCCTGGTTCACCTCTCTTTCGAATTCCTGGATCAGGTTGTTGATTTATTATATAATTATTGTTGCACTTATTTATAATGCAATTTATATTGCAATTTTCACTTTATCCTCTCAAAACAGTCCTAAGAACGTTTAGATTGCGCTACTTCACAGGGGAATTCGCCCCATGGACCCCGCCGGGGTCATACGTAATTCGCATAACAGCTCCCCCCCCCCTTTCAAAATCCTGGCTACGTCCCTGCTCTATATAATGAGATGTTCTCTCTAAAGCGCGATCTAAATAATATGATTCCGTTCGCATACGAGCCCCTTGTACTTTCCGATCCTTTAATTGTAGATAACGAGCCACCGCAACTCCAGTGTCCAAATAGAACATCTAACTACTATACAACGAATTACGGAAGTGTCATTTATGCATCCACCGACAAAGGAAGTCCAAATGGCACAATCACATGGACTCCATTGGTTGCAAGGGATAATAGCGGATAGCGGTGACGTGTACCCAATGAATATGTTCCCGCCATACTCAACTACAATAAGAGCAACTGACGAATCGGGTAACTCTAAAGAATGTCAACTCCATTTTATTGTTGTTGGTATGTATGCAAGAGATATGCTATTTTCTGTTTTACAGTGTGCAATATGTTTGTTGAGAATGCCTCGACGTTTCGATTGAGCTACTTCAATCTTGATCAGAAGAATAATATCTGATATTAACTCAATGGAGACGTCATTACACTCTCAACGAAAGCAATTCTTTACAGAACGATCTATGTGGTGTACCCCAAGCATTTAACACATTATGATAATGATTTCATCTGCAAAGAATCAGTAATCAGGGGTGGCGCCAGAGGGGGCAGGGGGGCTATAGCCCCCCCCCCCCGTCGGGGAAGCATATCCCCCCTCGTCGGGGAAGACGATAAATTTTGTCGGGGAACAAACAAATAAAAAAAAATATTTACATGTAATATTCGTTTAGCCACCATATCGTTCGTGTTAACTTTTCATGACAACAACCACAATAACAATAATAATAATAATAATAATAATAATAATAATAATTCAATGAGACTAATTAAAAATAATTTGCGTTCTGTTATGACAAATGCTCATTTAGATAGCCTCATGATGGTTGGA
>NW_022751466.1:1238105-1239243 GCF_011630105.1 Anneissia japonica
ATAACAAATCTAAATTGCTAACGAGCACAAACATTTTAAAACGGAAAAACAGTACAGTAAAATGTACAATAGTCAGCGAGTTTGTCAAACAAGGTATAATAAAAGTCTCGCCTGGGTAGCATCTTTTTTAATGAAAATTATTAATTTCATTTAAAAAAACACAAGTTACTGATTGATTAAATAATTCTATTTTAAATAAGAAATGATTATGCACAGTAAAGGTAACATAGGACAACATTTAAAAGATCATTATATTAGTGCTACTGAAACTGTTAATTATTTCAAGGTTTTATTTAAGTGCAAATCCAAGTTAAATTGTTTATTTAAAGAAATGCTTTGGATCAAAGAACTGAAACCTACACTTAACAAACAAACTGATTCAGTCAAAGCCAAACTGTTTATCTAGTTAATCTGCTAAGAAGGGCTAATTTTTGCTTAGCTCCATTGTGGCTCCACACAGTAGGCCCTATTGATATGTAAATTAATTACTTACTTCCTGTCACTGCTTGGCATTTTTGATTTTTAGTTTTTTTCAATTTAATGTACTTGATCTTGAGAATGGTTCCATGATGGACCCGAAACGTCGATCTTTCTTGTCATTAAATTTTGTTTTTAGATTATGTTCTTAATTGATTTAATAAATAAAAGCCACAAATAATAATTTGATTTACTAAATTTCATTATAAAATAAAAAATAAAAATAAAAATATGTTATGCCTTACTTATTTTTAATCTATGGTCTTTTTAATTACTTTTCTTTTTTTTATTGGAAATTCCGTAGTGCAGAGTAAATTTATCAAAACCCATTAGGTTTACAGTAATATGAAAAAAAAAATAGTTTATACAGAAATAGTATCTAAATGATCTCAGTTTAACCAAAGTTAAAGCAAAAGATCTAATCTAAACACATATATTAGGCAGGATGTATTTGTTTGAAAAAGAACCCACTCTTTTGTGAAATTAAGAGGTTTATAGGTGAAAATTGTAAATTTAGAAATAAGTTTTATTTTTTTCCTTTGAACTCAGATCAATATGTGATTTTTTTTATTTCTTTAAAAGCATTTGTTTTTTAACAAGTACAGCAGATGCCAATAATGTTCTGAGAGATAATTGAAAAACAATGGCCATTGAATAACAT
>NW_022751466.1:1239305-1247083 GCF_011630105.1 Anneissia japonica
TTAACTACCAAAATATGCAACTCATAGATAACCACAAACTTCACTTTTGTTAACTATCAAATGAATTAACTTTACATGTTATAAACAATGCAAATAAACAGTAGTTAAAGCATGTGGATCAATTGTGTGTTACAGAATTTGATTATTGAGGCGATTCCTTTTAAAAACTAAATTAGTTAAGATAAAAAAATGCATATACTGACTCAAGAAAATCAGTTTTAATTTAGAATTTGATTATTGGGGCCATTTTTACCTACCTGTCATATGGGGCCATTTTTACCGGGGCCATTTTTTCCGGGGCCATTATTTCCGGGGCCATTTTTTCCGGGGCCATTTTTTCCGGGGCCATTCTTACCGTACACCTTTTAGATGTAATCAAAATAAATCGCCAAGGAGGTAGCAGCAGTTCCCACGGCTCCCCCTGGATACGTCTCTAAATCTTTTTATTGCCGGTTTCTAATATGTGGTCTAAAAGCACAATTCTGGGCCATCTGGATATGCCATTGGCCATACTAAGCTATAAAACACGTACCCATTACCCCTACTGGGAATTGTTATTCCCCGGCTCTAAACGACTCCTTGGTTTGTACCTCCTGTCGGTATGCGTTGACCGGGGTGTAGACATGCATTAGCCGAATGTAGTACAATTGCTTATCAGTGTGATTAATCTGCTCGATAAACAATTTTAATTACTTGTGCAAATATAAAGATGGGGGTATGGGTAACCCACATCTTTATACACGACTTTTCATGGATCTCGACCTGCTACGTAGGCCCTCTTTAGGCTAGATGCGCCTAGACGGTTGGAAGCGACGATCGAAGAAAAACGGTTAAGCAAGCCAAGGACTTCGCTAACTTCCATTCCTCATTATTAAAATCCTTCCATTGATGGGCACTGTCTAAAACTTTCTTCCAGCTTATCTCTGAAAAGATTGTAACCTTTTCGTCTGCAGTTGGCTCAACATGAATTACACAGGAGCCAGTGGGCTTCCATGACGGCCTAGGCTCGGACATGACACCTTGTTGTTTGTTGTTATTTCGCGACGTCATCAACGAGTACAATACATTCATTATCCACCATCAACTAAACTGCCTTAAAGGGGAAAAAAATGGTTCCTCTGGATCGACCTCTAACCAACATCGGCCCAACGGTTGTAACCAACCTTCACTAACGTTTACCGACGACGTCGGGCCAACAAAGTACTCCGAAGTTGCGACAACATCCGTTATCACATTCTAATATTTACAACCTCTAACCAACGTCGAGCCAACGGTTTTAACCAACCACCATTTAAAACGTTTACCGACGTCGGGCCAACAACGTCTACAATCGCATCTAATATTTACAACTTGTAGCAGTAGGGCCTACTCCATCTGTAAATTTGTATATAGGATCTGTGTATAAATAATACCTTGCATTTTTAACTAATATCCCAACTTCATGGGTTATACACCAAGCTTAGGAAGGTCATTTACCTTAAGGTCATGTGACCACACATCATTTGGGAATGTTGATGAGTTTCCCAGGTACTAGACAAGGACAGGCAATTACTAATCCTTATTGGTCAGATGGTATGAAAGGTGATGCTATATCACATACATTTGAACTTTTACAGGCACTCCTGAGTTTGTCCTCCCTGAGTACACATTACTTTCGCTTTCTATCAATTTGTATATATCATCAACTTGTTTCTCAAGTGTTTTTGTAAATACGCTTTTCACTTGGAATAAATTGTACAGTTCTACATATAAATTAGTGTGGTGTATTTTTATCATCTCATCGTACACTTACACTAAAGTGGTGACCCCGACGTTTCAGTACACACTCTTTGCATCAAGTTAATAATGGAAGGACAACAGTAACAAGTTCAACAGCAACAACCTGTCGTATCTGCTTCAGATGCTGCACCGCCTGCAATATCATCAGTGTCTGGGCCAACGGTAGTACCCAACCATCGTTTTACTGTATTAGTTTGCTGATGTCCGGCCAGTAACAAATCGTGACGTTGTACCAACGTCCGTAGTCAGACTCAATATTTACGACGGCTTACCTACGTTGGGACGACATCGGAAAGTCGACAAATATATTAATACGTTGGGCCAACGTGAAATTCCAATGTTGGTTTAACGTTACCTCTCCGACCAAATTTTGCAAACAAACACTAACGTCAGATGTCCGACCCCGACCTGCCAACGTTTACCAACGTTGGGCCAACGTCGCTTTGCTAGCTGGGCACAGACCACCCAAACCAATGACTTCCGCCTATCTATAAATCCATCAAAAACTACCGTATTCTTCCCACCAGTCCCAGCCTAGCTGTAAAACAAAAAAAAAAAAAAAAAAAAAAAAAATCTGTTTGAAAATGATAATGCGTTATCTGGTTTTGTTGTAAGTGTTATATAAAAATAAACCTTTTGTTTAGATTGGGAAAGTCCGTCAATCGAATGTCCGTCCCTATACAAGGATACACAGATGATGGATCAAGATTTGCTTTTGTAACTTGGAACATCACGCTCAATGATAATATTGCAGTTGTTCATTGTATGTCCAACGATTCCCGTGTGGTGCCGACTAATTCAACACTAAACCACACCAATATCACCTTAGCACAGAATGGATTTTTTTCTATTGGTACAAATCTGGTTGATTATATAGTGACAGACATGTATGCAAACATAGGAAAGTGCTTGCTTACAATCATCGTCACAGGTAAGGCTGCTGGTAAAACGTGTATTGCTTTCCTTTTAAAACACACCTTTATTTAATGACGTCGTCCGTCTGATAAGACATTAAGCCGTTGGTCTCTGCACGCTAAAGATATTTGCTTTGAAGTTAGGCTTTACTGTATTTTTGATTATGTATTATTAAGCTTCTTTCATTTGACTTTAGTTCATTGTCCATTGCTTTTATGCCCATGTTAGTGGTGTTCCACTGTTTCAAATGTGTTTATCCAAATTAATTATTATTTAATACCATTCAATAAAAGAATTATCTTAAATTCAGTTAATTGATCAGTGAACTGCCTGTTCATGTGCACTATCTGTTTTGATATGAACATACCACAGTGGCGGATTTAGATGGGGCTTAAGGGGCGTACGCCACCCTAGTATTTTTTTTTTGTAACAAGTAATTTTTGTAAAGCTTATCAGACAATTACCCTGCTAAATACTAAATATAATTCAACTACAAACTTAAATTAATTATGGTGTTAGAGGTTTAAGGGGGATTTGCTCCTTGCACCCCTACCAAAGCTCTTTCCTGAGACTTACTCAGTTCGCTCATTCACGCCCCTCTTCATTACGGGGCTGGATCCGCCGCTGTACCACACTGGAAATACAAAATCTAAATAAATAATCATATTATTTATGTTATTTAGATAGAAGTATGTTTATTTTAACAACATTTTCTTATATAATGTACGATCAACAGGATAGTAATAACTGAAACATGATCGAATGAATTAAAAACATACGGTAACGAACTTTTTTCGTAGGCCTTAGCGTAGTAGGGTCTCGAGTGCATAATAGGAGAGACATTTTATCATTATTTGTTTCTTTTTATCAGACAATGAAAGCCCAACGATAATTTGTCCGAGAAATTTTTCAAATTATTACGACCACATATTTGGTTTCCATCGCCTTGTTGCTGATCACGGGCGGCCCTACGCAACGGTCACATGGTCTCCTCCAGAGGTTTACGACAACAGTCAAGATTCTGTTACGTGGGAGAGCTTTCCGTATAAATCAGGGGATACCTTTCCTCTTCGAGAGTTCCCGCCATACAATTTGAAATTTACTGCATCAGATCAGTTTGGCAATAACAGATCTTGCTACATATATTTTATTGTAATCGGTAAGCAACTTTTGACTGAAGTAGTCCTTGTTTGAACTCATATATGGATACCGACATGCTGTATATGACAAAGTATAATGTTGAATTTTATTAAACAGTACCTCTTCATAATCGTAAAATAATTAAAATAATATCATATAATATCCAACTTTTAATCATTTGGTTTAATACTCTGTGGCCAATCATCATCAATGTACATATTGTTATTTCAATTCACATCAGATATTGAACCACCGATTATTACGTGTCCAACCAACATTACAAACTACTACGACACATACTACGGAATTATCAGAGCTGTAATTGATCCGGGTTCTTCTACAAGCACAGTCACTTGGGATTACCCTTCTCTATCTGACAACAGCGGAAGTAAAGTAAATGTGACGACATCTCATCAATCCGGTGAACGTTTTCCGCCGAAGTTCTATCCACCATATGAAGTGGAGTACATTGCTGAAGATGAGTCGGGAAACAGGAATTCCTGCAAATTTTACTTTCTCGTTACAGGCAAGTTTCCTAGTGGCTTAATAAACTAGCGTTTTAACAATTAACCAAACAATTATTATAGTCATCTCGTGTTTTAAATTACATAGTTTTTGAAAATACCCGCCTTTGTTGTTTTGGAAAAGGCAATAGTTCATAGATTTGTTAACATTTTCGATTGTGTCTACTACGTTAATATACTCTTCGGGTTGTGTAACTAATAAATTAAACTCTATAATTATTTCTCTGTACCTGCTATTGGATTTCCGTAGCATTATTATGGTACTGACTTTTTCACAGTATTGGTTGATAAGTTTTTGAGAAACTATATAACATTTTTCTCTCTTTTTAAATACCCTTTACCAGACGGCACCATAGATTGCTACTCATGGGTGGAATTTATCATAATACAACACATATTCTCAAGCCGGTTTACACTAGGCGAATTTATTCGCGCAAATCGAAAGCGTCGGCTGGCATCGCAAAAAGTAGAATAGTTTGAGCTTCTGATTGCGCTGAGGGAAAAACTCCGATAGAATTTTGAATGCGTATGCTCACGAACCGCCGCTTAAGATTCGCGCCGAATAAATAGGCTTAGTGTAAAACCGGATTTATCTCGACAACAGCCAAGCTGTTGGTTAAAGCCCCATTTCCGGCAAATTCACTAAAAAAAACTGTCAGAAAAAAATGCATAAGCATTACTTTAATTATTATAAACCAGGTCATTTATTGGCATAAATTTTCGTTTTGCGCCGGAGAAAAATGAACAGTAGAGACTATTTCCACTTAGAGGATAACCGTTTTCTCGACAACTTCTTTGTTACTAGGCAAATTGAAGGGCTGTAGATCGCATCGGCTGGCATGCTCTCGCCAGTTGCTTTTTGTGTATAATTTATACAGTCGAGCGTTCGAAGTAGGCTGTGTAATTGTTTCGCGAACCTGCCGCTTTCTTCTTTATTTTTAATATTTTTTTATATGTCCACCAATGCCAAGAACTTTCATGATAAGATATTTTATTTCATCCCACAATTAATTGAATAAAAGCAGGGCCTAATTAATCTGATTTAGGTCAACTAAACTGTTTACCTCGCCGTCGATACAATCGTAAGCGATACATAAAGTGCGCCCTCTCTAATGAGATCAGCTTTTGTACCTCGCACCTCGCACACCGTGTTCGATCGAGTGGGCTTGAGATAAGTTTGTTTAATTGTCAAAATCCTGGTCAGAATCGTGTTCATGCTTGACAACAGAACCTAAATCGAGGTGAGGCTAGGCCCAGTCTAACAGTGTTGTTAGTCAAATCAGGGAACAGTGAAATTACTGTAATGTCACTGTTCCCTGGTCAAATGTTTCCGGCGCCTACTGTATTTCTTCACCAATAGATTAGCTATCGGAAAATCAAAAGTAGAAACTCATCCGCGTTTATTTTTATTTATTTGTTTAGGCTTTTTTGTGGAATATAAAAAAAGAAATTAAATTTTGGGTCTTATTTTGCTTTTTTTTAATGTTTATCAATGTCTAAATTCAATCTAGCAATTTCTTAAAAATCATTCTAACATAAGCCTATATAAAACTCAGATTTTTCTTTAAAAAATGAAATTTTACCGAAAATGAAGCTTCAAAGTAATCCATATCAATTAAAGAATACTAGATATATTCTTATTCAGAATCATTGCTGGTATATAAGTTTTATAAATAGGCTTAACAATTATGCTAAATCATATTATATATTTCTTCTAGTTTTCTTTTACCATTACTGATAATTATGCTTAGACTTAGGCATATACGGTATATGTCTGCTATTAACCTTCGAGACTGAAAGTCTAAATACAGTTCTTATTAAAAAATTTATTACGTTTTAATTTAAGTTTAAGTTAAGTATTGTCGTATTAGACTTTACAATACCATCAATCGTTAACTATATACACTATTATCAGTGTGAGAATAATATACTAGACTTCTAACATTTAATACGTCATGAAATCAAAATGAAAGCATGTAATTTAGTTTCATATAAAGAGCTAGGTTCTATTGCAAAATAAGTTTTTTTATCACGTGGGTTTTTACACTAATTAATATATTCTGGATTGTTTTAAAACGCCATATTTGTCTACATTATTAAAATCTGGGCCTGAAGACTATATCGTTGTCTATGTTTTGTTTTGTTAGTAGAACTTTAAGTTCTTGTTTGCAGTGTAGTCATTGTTAACTTATTTTATATTACTTTTATTTTGACATTTTTAAATGGCTTTTAAATGACGCATACCTTCAACTTTCGTTGAAATAACTTCAACTTTCTTTTTTCTCAAAATGTCCAACTCAAAGAGCTCAATCACCAAGCGCATAGAGGCTTTTTCGCATGATGCGTTCTACAAATCCAACTATTATTATTATTATTATTACCTACAGTGATACACACGTTTCTCTCCAACAGTGCACAAGCCAACAATCTTACGGGCACACAAAACTACAAACGTTACACTAACACCCACTGCAGTATTTTCATATGACTAGTAGTCATTTCGAGAAATCATGGAACAGCAAATAGACTACCGTAAATATAGTAAACCTACATCAAAGATTAAGAGAGCAACAGTAATCCATCGTGCGTACCATAATACACACAGCAAATGAACAAAAACACATTATACACATGTACACTGCAGACAGCAACATACCCATCGCAACATGGACAAGAACCGTGCATTCAGGTGGCACCATTGTATCTGTCGTTGTGGTATCGCTAGGATGTGCTTAGCTTAGAGAGGACAAGACGTCACCGAAGAATGTTGGTGGGAACATTACCCAGCCCAGAATTCCTGGGAGTGGTCCATAAGGGCAAAAGCCTTAGAAGTTCCGATAATTTATCATATCACACATCATTTCTTTATCCCTGAAGAGTTGTATTGAGCTTTGCGATGTGGAAAGCAGACTCTTTCCCTGGCCTCTGATTTTATTGACGCCACCACTGTCATATCACAGCATGAACAAAAGTCATGTATTCGAGGTGCAACACAGGCATCCATTTTGGAACAAAGAAAGCATCATTGGGGTTGGAACATTATTCGTACATCTTACACTGTGTCCGTGATGCAACCTTGCAAAACATGCTGCAACATTTTTCTTCAAACAATATTACACCACAGACTGCAACATTTGAATAAAGACATGGCCATTAGGACAAAGGCCGCAGTCGTGTTCTAAACTTTCTCTGTATATCCAACTTCAAAGTTGAATGACATAATACAACATTGCCTTAAAACAATAACATTCAATCTCAGATTGCCACATTAGAACCGTAATTTAGATAGATATAAAAATATATCCGACATTAGTATAGGCCTATATAAAATCATATATACTTTTAGGAAAGTCGTCCCAGTTCTGAAAAAGGCGATCAACACTCATCGCAAATTATACAGTAGGCTATTGAACTATAATG
>NW_022751466.1:1247333-1263196 GCF_011630105.1 Anneissia japonica
ATGGATCTTATCAAGGTGCTGGATAATGGTATATTTCCTATTTTACAGAGTATGACAGTAAGATAACTTCCAGTAGTGAAACTGTGAATGAACATACTATTACATCTGCTGTTACGGCTGTTTCAACTTTGTCAACAGTCAACAGGGATGACTATATCACATCATTACCATCCCGAATGTCAACGCCACTAGCATCGTTAACATTAACATCAGTTTTAATATCATCCTCTTCAAAATTATCATCATCATCGTCGTCGTCGTCGTCGTCATCATCATCACCACCATCACCACCCCGAAATTCACCATCGTCTTCATCACCGTCGTTTTCGTTATCATCACCATCATTAACAACATCATCATTGTCATCACCACTACTATTATCGTCCTCGTCACCGTCGTCATCATCATCCCCATTCACAAAATTACTATCTTCATCCTTATTATCATTATTAACGTCGTCATCAAGAACACCATGGTCATCCACATCATCCTCATACTCATACGCATCACTATCATCGTCGTCATTATTATCGCGGTCGTCATCATCACCACCAAATTCACCATTATCTTCGTCTTCACCGTCGCGGTCGTTATCATCACCATTATCACCATCGTCTTCCTCGTCTCCGTCATCATCATCCTCATTCACATCAATATTGTATTCATCATCTTCATTCCCATTATCATTATTTACGTCATCAACAAAACTATGGTCATCGGCATCATCCTCATATTCACCCCCACTTTCAACATCACAATCAACGTTGTATTTATCATCATCGTCGTCGTCGCTGTCGTCGTCATTACCATCATCATCATCACCATTATCACTGTCGTCTTCGCCACCACTGTCGTCATTATCATCGTCATCTGCATTCACATCATTATCACCTTCATTCTCTTCATCCTCATCATCGTTGTTAAGGCCATTATCAACAACTCCATCATCGTCATCCTCATTATCTTCATACTCATCCCTGTCAACTGACCAACATCTCACTGATGTCTATCACCCAACAGATCCACATTTAATTTTAACTGATAAACAGCCGCATGACCAGAATTCAACTGATACACCCCCACAATACACTTACCATCAACAGAATGGAAAAAATCAAACAGAAAAAGGTTCAGCAGACCAACGACCTGCAGTGGAACAAACGACAAGTAATCAACAACATTCACCCAGACAACAACCAATTCACAAAGAAACAACAAATGCAAACTTTGATCGACGAGGAAATACAATTACTCTAACCAGCGAACCGTTTACTACTACGGCAGACAAAATAGACTCAAGTTTGCAAACTGAAAAATATGGAATATCTCCAACTGACCCTAACAAAGTATCAATTTTCAACAACCCATATAAAACGGCTGAAGATAATTTACACAACCCTACTTCATTCTATAACTCCATGACGTCACGTCATCTTGTAGTTGGATCCAAGGCAAAAAATAATAAAAATGATGGTAAATTATTGCTTATTGTAAATATAACAGACAACACATAACACAGACATACATAAAACATTATTTGGTGTTACTTTTTAATGTATATTTCTGCTTTTTATGAATGTTTGTTATTTAAAATGCAGAATTAATAAAATAAAATGGTCCAAAATCAATGATTTTTAAAATCACAATAAAATGATGCAAACATAAAGCTAACAGAAAGTGTTGGTCTATTTTCCCCAATGAAATGGTACGGTACAATAGTCAATAATCCCATCAAAAGGCATAACATGCTTTGATGAAATTGTAAAACACGGTTGTTGGTGAGTCAGGCAGCATCTGTATACTTGATACAATGCAAGCCAACTAAAGTATATTATCAACAGGGGAGAACTCAGGGGCACGAGGGCTAGGGCCCACAAAAAAAGAAACATGGGAGAAAAATAAAGGAGAAAGAGGGGAGAACGATACCAAGCCTACACAAAAGGCAAGCTAGTTTTCGATTTAAATTGTGTGTACACCAACAAGCAATTCCCCCATAGGTCCGCCCTGATCATAACTCAGAATAAACTGAAGTTCATAATCCAGTACTGAGAAAGTACTAAGTTACAAAGAAGAAATGTGTGTCTTTATGGCTGGGCAAAATTTAGTTGAACTCGATAAGAAGAACACTAACAAGTACTTTCTTACAGGTACTGGTGGTGTTACAATACTGATAATAGGATTATGCCTGTGTATTTTTGGAGGTTCATCATTAATTTTTGTTATCATCTTCTTCGTTATCAAAAAGAAGCAAGTTGCTAACTCGACACCAGTGAAATCGGCTACTAATCGTCATTCTTCAGTAAGTGCTTAATCGGATGGTTAATTTTCCTACATATTTAAAAAGTAATATATTGCCAGGTTGGCGTATTAAATGTGAAAAATATAATTAATAAAAATTGAATTCAGTAATTATTTAGTTACGATATGAAACACATAAATTTCATAGTATAAAGTTTAAAATCACTGATGTAATATCTATAAAAAAAAAATATAAAGTAAATTATTTTTTATATGGACCACCAGAAATAAGCACGGTTGCACTTCTTTTCTAGTTACTAATTAGAATAGCAAATTCAAATTATACTAAACAATACTACACTAATATTCTTTCTTTTTTTATAGAATGCTACTGGATTAGACTTCGATAACCCAGCATATAAAATATACGTTTTGGAGGAAATAGATAAAGAGAGCACAACTGCGAAACACATTTCAGATGTTTTCATTTCAGACAGCAAGTTGTGAAAGTTCAGATTGTGGCTAGAGTGTATAGCAATTTTATTTCTTAGGCAATAGCTCCATTAAAATTATCTGATGATAAACTGGCTGGTCAAATGGTTTCTCCTCAATTTACAAGCAAAACAATGTTATTCTATGAACAGCCAATGCAAGGAACCTGAACAAACAATACAAACAAACAATAGGAACATTCGAATCTTCAATTGAAATTTAATATCTTGGCTAGGGCCTATCGTAGCTCAACACACACAGTAGCCTAATATCTTCAAAAGTTGTGGCTGCTTCAATGGGGCAGCCGGCTCAAGGTGCGATAATCATGGTGTGAAGTTTCGCCTCTCTTGCAGCCATAATCATGCACTGTGCACATTATTTAAACGATCTACCACTGGATGCATAATTCGGATGTAGAAACCAGTAGTCAAATCGAAGTAGTAAAAGTTGAATAATGCAAATACAGTGCAGCAAGCTTTAACGGTGCAGCAAGCTTTATAGGTATCTCTGTAAATTGTATAGTAACACTACTGACAGGCAATACTTTATTATTTTAAAATCAGAATATCATAATACATTCAAAGAAACACGATGGTTAGGTGGACCCATCGACATTAAAAAGTCAAAATGAAGATTAATATAGATGTATAGAGTTTCCATAGTGTTTCAGATTTCAGTCTTTTTTCAATGTATTTCCGGAATTATCCAGTGGTGTACACAATATGCCTGCCACCAACGACGCGCGCGCTCAACGGATCGTTTTTATTCACGATCCGTTCAGACTGCCACCGACAATCGTTTGCATTCCAATTCACTGTCTATTCGCAACGAAAGGTACTGCCATCGTCTATTCTTTTTAATTTGTCTGTCAACTACAAATTTCAGATTTACTATCTACTGTATTGTATGCCGGCATGCCTATACACATTTAAAGAAAATTGCAAATAAATGCATTGGTTGAAACAATGCATTGATTACAACTGCAACATTATGGAACTTCCCCAGGGACCAGAATGTGTTCGGTCCAATAACCGGGGTAAACATTTCAAGCGCATAGAGGTTTCTACAATATGTAGACCATATTTTTCATGATTCAATCTATTAATAAATCAACTAATCATTTATTTGGTCATTCATTCTATCAACAAAAGCATTCATAGCTCAGTCAGCTAATCTGGTGATGTGTGTGCGCTGAACCATGGTATCTAGTAGGTCCCCGGTTCAATCCCGTCGCTGCCTCTCCTTGTGTTTCAGCTCGAGGATAGCGCAACGTCTTTCGGATGAGACGTTAAGCCGTTGGTTCAGTATGCATTTATGGCCCATGTGCACGTTAACGCAGTACACTCTTCGGATTCTCAGGTGCACTGCCCATTCACCAGCGGAAGGACCCCACTGGATATAAGTTTTCTTCTAGACTATCGTGGGCTATCCTTTTGTGTTTACACCGAATAAATCCAATCCTACCGATCATTCATTTACCAAACCAATCCAATCACTATCAATCATTCTATCAATGAATCATTCATTCTATCATTCATTCTATCATTCATTTATTCTATCAGTAAATCAATCTTCCATTAATTGTATCATTCAATCAATCGCCATTTCAACAGTAGGGTTGGTTTAACAAATACATCCGAAAGACATTACTACGAAGGCAGATGTATAAATTGTATTTACATTTGACAGTTTACAAAACTCACTGAATTCATATGAATATTAATTATAAATATCTTTTGCACTATGTGAATGTTTTTTGCACTACGTGATAATGATCGTTATTAGAAATGCTGCCAGCATAAGTGACGCAATCAGTCCAACTTCTTGTGAGCCGTTGTTGACCTCCAGATCCACAGTAATTATAGGCCTATTCGGAATCTGGTTTGTCTCCTGAGGAAGAAAATGCATAAATTATAAATTTATAAATTTATTGTATGATGTTACTATATACTATAGTATATACTATATACTACTATATTTATATACTATTCTTGTACAGGACCAATTTCCGATACATCCGTACCTCTTCAGATTCAATGTTAACACACTCGAAAATGACATCGGAGTATACTTCAGCTGGATTATTACAGACGCAGTCGAGAGTATCCATGTTGTGCGTCGAACCTTCTGGACAACCTCTGAATACCATCCTGAAGTTCATATTTGACGAAGATGAGGTGCTGGCTAAGACGTCCCGACGCACAGCCCTCTTGCGTCTGGTGTTTACTGTTTGCGTCAATTTGAAGACGTTCGTAATGGTGTAGTTTCTAGCCTGTCCCGACAATGCTCTATTCACAAAGGTGGTCACGTGTTTTTCATTGGAATGATCATAAGTATGAGATTCGAGCGTCTGGAGAAATAATGAATGTAGTAATATATTTGATATGTTAATGTGTAATATGTTTTAGTAGGTATGTCAAGCAGTTCATTTTACTCTGCTCATAACCCATGTTCATAACGCCGTTGTCTTTTTTTAACGCCGTTATGTTTTTTCAATTCCAATCAATCACAAGCTTTAAACAGCGCCTAAAGGACCATAAAAGCGCCGTTAACTTGTTTAAGAAACTGCGCTCCGTAACAATAGCAACGCCGAAATTATAAGATGGGCCGAAAAGGGCCATAATGAAACCGGCGTCACGTTAATTTTAACCAATCACAAGCTTCAACAGTGCCGAAAGGTCCATCATAAAAAAAACTCCTTTTAGTTTTATTTTAACGCTGTTGCTTTGTTCACTTTCAACCAATCACAAGCCTGAAATTGTGCCGAAAGGGTGAAAACGCCGTTCACATTAGTATCTGGCGCAAGGGCCAGACATTCAGAAAATCACATTCCTTCTTTCATTTATTTGTACTAGTATCTTGGCGCACACAAAGCAAAGGTAATAAAATACAAGATGCTTACTCATTACGAAGATAAATTATTATTATGGCCCTTTCGGTGCGTTTTAAGCTTGTGGTTGGTTGAAATTAACGAGTTGCTCCGTTCTCATTATGGCCTTTTTGGCCACCCTATAGTAATATTGAACAACGTAACAACGTTGAACATAAAAAGAAACTAATGCCGCTTTTATTATGGCCCTTTCGGCGCAGTTCCAAGCTTGTTTATTTGTTAAAATTTAACATACCGTAACGCCGCTATCATTGATACCCTTTCGGCCAATCATAATTACGGAGTTTAATGAAAGCTTTTAATATGGCCCTTTCGGCCAACCATAGTAAAAGCAACGCATAGTATACCTGCAAGGCCTCTTCTATGATTGACGGCGTGTACACGCTGTTGTCTTTTTCAAAAAAGAAGTCTTCTGCTATGTAGGCCGAGTATCTGTCATTTTCGGGAGCAGCTAAACAGCCCTATAAATTACAAAAAAACGCAACAGGAAACGGTAAACAATGGCTTTTTAGGGGGAGGGGAACACGGAAATTTAATAATTTGGTAGCTACCTTCGGCTGCTTGAACTATTTTTCAAATGTCTTATATACATACGAGGTGGGTAGGTGGGTACTAATACAATCATATGAATGCTTGGTTTAAGTATTATAAGAATATTAATTCCTAGGTGAATCCATATTAATAACTGGTAATAAAAACAGTGACAATAAACAGGTATTTTCTACAATTGTCTCTTCACCCTGCATGGGCTGGTTGGAGGTGAATCAGGAACGAAAATGTAGTGCTGGATATGGCCTAACGAGGAAAAATCTATCTTGGAATTGAGGAAATTGCTATGATATATAAACAGAAATGTGCATTCAGCTATTCCTTCTGAAATGCGCGTTATATAAATTGTAAAATAGAAATATAACACGAAAACATACCATATCATTAGTTTCGTATTCATCTCCAATGCAAACCATAAACAATGTAAGCTCAAGCTCTAATTGTTGTCTTAGAACCTCGGGAAAAAAGTGACTTTCCACGTAGACAGTCTCCAGATGAGATACGCCAGGGGCGAAGCCTTCTCTTAGATCAGTGTTCGGGTTCAAAGATCCATACAGCCTCTTTAGTAATACTCTAGGATGTGGAAAATCGAGTATAAACATAGATGAAACAATTTTGAACTGTAGACAGGTGTTAATGCTGGTTCATGGGCACTAAACGTCGTGTGGATTCACTGGTTATCATTTGGAGGAAAAATATACATTAATTTAAATCAATGTTATTAATTTCTCTTGAAATAAAATACACAAAAATATTTCAAGAAAATACTATAGTTATGAACAAAAACCATAATTTGGGAACCAAGTGGCAGATGCAGGAATTTGAAATAGAGGGGCCCAGAGTATGCCACCTCAGCCCCACCATGGTTGGGGCCGAGGATAGACAATATACGGTTATGTCACCAGAAATGGTAGGCCTACTCAAGTTATGCTTTCTCATTGAATGCGCCACTGGAACAAAAAATTCAAATATCGAAGTAAAGGTTCAGATTACTGTACATAAGCAGATTAATATGAACCTTTACTTTGATAATTCGGAAACCAGGAAATTGAATTCATAAATATATACATCTCATCTTCGCATACCTCAGGCTTTTTTTATTCTTTAATTTCTTTTATTGTATCATTCTACTTTTAAAAAAAACCAACAAAGGAAGGTGATCTTTACTGACAGATTAATTACCTATTGTTGTACACCGACCTCGACGACATATAGAATTGTTAATATTATGTGATGTTTAACCGGCTGACGTACCTGGGTGTATCAATGTCGCCATCCTCTATGTCAACAACCGACTGGAGGGATACAAGGTTCGAAATTATCGCATCTGGGATATCAAGTGCTTCGCAGGTGGCCTTAACGCCAGATCGAATGTCAGGGCAAGTGTACGTTAGAAATTTGAATTCGAATTCACCTGTATCAAAGAAAAGGTCGTAATGTAAAAGCATGCATATTCTTATGATAAAACTATTTATGGATGCAACATAATCATACCTGTAGCGTCGAGTGGCTGAGAACTGTCCGCCGACAACGGTACATCCACATACAATACAACACCAAAAGTCCATCGCTGTGTACACCTGCCCGAGTACTCGGTAAAATCGCATGATGGTGCCGTCATTACTTTATTGTTAGCAGGCAATATTCGGTAGCAACCCAGAATCTCGAATCGTAACATTGCAAAGTTTTCAACGGTGTCCGGAACAATCCTGATAGCACGTACTGTAACTGGATCGGCGAAGTAGTTTGGCACAGGTGTACCTGCGTCAAAGTTGCCATTGAAAATCTATAAAATATATATATATATATATATATGCTCAATCGATTTGTGACACCTGGCTACGTCCTACGATATATGATTTCATGCAAACACAAAAAGCGAACGAACGCGGCCAAGAATTCCAATCCCATTTAAAGTAATACTATAATACTATATATTTAGATCTGAAATTTATTTAAGTAGATTCTTACAATTGTTTTGTTTTTTTTTCCGAAAAAAAAATTAAATTTGCTGTATAACGTTGGCTGGATCTATTGAACTGCCAAATTAATGTTTCCAAAGAATAGCATATGCTAAGCATACCAATTGGCGAGAATTATTGGTTACAAAAGTTTCTCTGAATACCTTTGGACGTGTGCATGTAAAACAATAGGAAAATTAAATACTGTATTTAATTATTCTTCAAATGAATCGGCCCAACGCGACACTTGATTAATGTCTCTGCGATTGTAATAAAGCCAGGTCAAGAGAATGAAGGATGGTGTACACATGAATTTTCTAAGGTATAGATCTTTAATATAAAAACCGGGATGGGGAAGGAAACCTGTAACTCTTTTTTTCTTTTTTTTTATCAGCCACTCCCGAGTTTTTAACTCTCCTTCAATGTCTTGGAAAATCGTATACAACTTATCAGTTCTCCAGAGCCTGGCCTGGCTTAAAGCTATGCTCGTACCATTTGCACAAAAAGTTTTTTAAATGTATTACTCACTATTTCCTCATTATTGGAATCTGTAATGAATGTAAAGATTGGAATACTAAAGCTGTATTGTACTTTGTAGGTTTTAATATATGCGGAAACAAGTTCAGAAACGGCAAATCCTTGTGTGACGAGTCCAGTTACCGTTGTGAAGTCGGAAAAACTAACCTGAAAAATAATTTATTTTAAAGGCCAATAAAATTACAAACCACAACAGTCTGCTCGAGCGTACCTCAATTATGTCAATTATGGGGTGGGGCGAGGTGTTCACATTTTTGGGGGCCTTTTTTTCTAATAAAAATATGTGTGCCTACTGGTAAACACTATATAGACTTGCCTCGATGTACTGATCACCTACGCCAGATGGACTCCAGGCTGAAAGGCCGTTTAGTCGGGCGTTGTGTGGTGGATTGTCTTGAAGGAATGTACTAGCACTTATATCCGAGTTTGGGATGGCATTAGATTCCATGCCTAGTGGATCAGAACAGCCTAACAAGTAAAAAATATGTTTTTGAAATCACCAGGACATCTTTGTGCCTATAAAGGTCACATGCAAGAAGATTACACTAAAATGTACATCAGTGTTGACATAACATTTTGAATATGGGCCACCTATCCTCAAAACTCTAATGTACATTACAATTACCGTTGTCTGGTATAATCGAAACATAGCTCAGCCCGTTGTCTAAATTGACAGGGGTGTACTCCAGTGACAATGGTTTGTAGACCGATATAAGGTACCCATCGGAGTCCGTCACTGTACGGAACACTAGCTCAACCTCGGCACGGGACCTAAAAACAAAAACAAAACACAACACTAAAGAGCAAATACTTTATATTATAATAATTATAATGTAAATTTTAGAAAACATTGAG
This sequence comes from Anneissia japonica, assembly GCF_011630105.1. Taxonomy (NCBI): domain Eukaryota; kingdom Metazoa; phylum Echinodermata; class Crinoidea; order Comatulida; family Comatulidae; genus Anneissia; species Anneissia japonica. The sequence goes on from NW_022751466.1 coordinate 1,256,856, forward strand.
GTCTAAAATAAAATAGTGAAACAAACCTGTCCAAACCTTGCGATTCGTCAGCGTTAATGAAAACTGGTTTCACGACGGCATACTCGAATATAGGTCGAAGTCTCTCAGTTGAGCTAATAAGAAACCTAATAGAAAACCGTGTTACATATTTGGTAAACTAAATATGAAAAACTATTTATCTGCTGCAACCACACACTGAATTAACTATGATGTAATACCTTGATATGGCGATACGCATCAATGTCCAATACAGAACTGCATGGTTCTGGGTGTAAGTCGGTAGGACGTTGCCGTCATCGTATTTTGGCCGTACATTAGTCATATAAAGGGTTGTATTCAGTTGAATAGACTCGGGGAAAACCGACTGTTGCCAAACGGTGTCGCCATTACTGTCGACACATTCGAAAAGAGTATTCATCGGGCCTGTAAATTAACATTGAATAAATAAAATCAAATTCATTGAATAGCATGACGAAAACCATAGAGAAATGGGGAGGGCAGGGCGAACAAATCATTTGACTTCGGAAACCCTTGGCCCATGGCTGGACGAGAGCTGCTGGTACCGGGTAGCACAGACACCAAGGGACCCTTTGGTTCCAAGAAAGTCATTGATCGAGTTCCTTGTAGTCCACATATCAAGCGCCCTGAGCATCTTAAATTAGATGGATATGTGCGCTATATAAAACTATACTATTATTATTAAATAACTACCTACAGGTAAACTTTGTAATTTTTACAATAAAAACATGAGCCTACCAGAAAAAGAATATGTGTCGTCTCTAAGCTTCACCGAATCACCCGGTGATTTAGTTGCGTATGCTGCTCCGGCTGAATAGCTAGTGAATAGATTCTTGCCACCAGGCGATCCGGGGCGGAACGAGTCGTCGTAAAAATCGTTATTCTACAAAAAAATAATGTTATGACTTTTTTTAATGAACTGTTTATTTAGATTTGTTTATATTTGTAAATATCTATTGTGTTTTGTTCATTTGGATGCACCGATTATTCGATGCATCCAAATAGAAAATATACCTCTATTGTATATTTGTAGTTTTATATATGTACTCGTGCGCCACTTTGATTTCAATTTAAATTGAATATAATTTCAGGTATAGAAAATGGCATTCCAAAAGGAATACATTCGCTTAGCGAGTCTCAATTATATTGTAATTAGGCCTATACGAGATATTTAGAGACCCAATATTATACAAGGACGATAATATCGGCAAGTAATTATCAGTAAATACTAATACTTGTAAGTTACCGGTCACATGAAATCAAAATCAAGATCTTCCTAAATAAATAATCACAGCACAGAGGCAAATTTTCGGCACCGACGCCTGTTTTTATGGCATTAGTAAGGAGGTGGTTATTGTTACTCCTAATTCTGATTAAATCCAGATTGGTGTAACTATTAGCCACTGCTTTATTTTTTACTATTCAAGGCCAGGGAACTAAAAAATGTAAACTGACTACTTACTATTAACGACTCGCTTGCAAATACACTAGAGCATGGACCCGTATTATTCGCCAAGAGATAACCTCCGTGGCGGGCTACAACTGGAAAGGCATTTTCGCTTTCCAACATGTTGTACGGTTGGAAATCCAGTATCCATAACTCATCCTGGCCTTCCGTATCCTCAACTACAACATCCAGTGTCACAATACCTATAGGAAACAGAATAAATAGTAATACCACAAATATTTACGACGAAAATAGTGTCAAACATGAACCCATTCGTAAATGGAAAAATCCTATTCCTGCCACAAGTCGTGAAAAATCTTTTCTGTCACTAAGATTACATTCACCACTATAGTTGTCGAGGGTCACCATCTAGTTCAGAACAGGGAATACGACTAAACACCATTATAAAAGATAATTGTCAAATATGTCGTAAGTGGTTAGTCTATAATTAACAAACTGGAGGCTTATTGAAACCCATTTTATTCCAACAAATAACAACTAAAAGTGTATAAAAGTAAAAAAAACGAAAACGAGATTATGGTCCGATGTCCAGGCTTACCGTCTTCTATCTCGAAATTTCCGATTGATGCTTGCCCCATTTTTTCCAAACGTCTGTCTACGCCATGGTTAATCGGCACGCCAAACTGGCTATTGCACTGGTCAAACACAACAAGAATAAAAAATGAAAATAGGGATACAAAGGACCACATTGTGTTCCTCACTAGTTCACGTATCGCGCAGAAACCACAAAAATGCTGGAGTTAACTATTTGTACTCGAAAAAAGATCGTTCCATTTTTGTGCTCATGCTACATTTTATCTTTTATTCATTTCATACTGGACATACGCTACTGAATGTTAATATTAGCATTACCCGAATTCTCTGTTAACTGTTGACTCTTGATTTTCTGCCATAGATATATTTACGCATCCACTGGAATAAGTATCGTTATTGATTAGTGGTTCCTGATATATCCCTCTTTAAAAATCGATCAGTCGATATGGTTCCAACTACAACCAGGTGGATATCTAATGCATTCCTTTTCTTTGATTTACATCTGTCCGTGTAAAAAATACAATAATGATGCAAGCACAATATTGTGTATGCTGAGCCTAGTTTGTATTCCTTATCCGAGAAATCTTGTTCCATCACGTCACCATTATCATCCTTATCATCGTCATCACCATCTTTACCAACATTATTATTAATTTATGATAATATTTTTATGGGTTGAAGAATCAATTATGTTTGCTAGCTATTAAAGTCAGGCTCCGGATAAAAAATGTTTGTTATGTTGTAGAACTGCTTTTTCTAAAGTTATTTAACGAAAAAACTTGAGAACTGTTAATGAGATACAGATTTTTGAATATTTAAACACTGTTGGGGGTGGGGGGAGAGATTTTGGTGTGTTTGCTTTATAATAATATCTGATTATAATATTCTGTGAATACCGAAGTAAGCATACTATTAGTACATAAGAGTTCAGCGATAATCTGCACAGTCAATAACAGCCTCCGTGGCCTAATGGATAAGGCATCGGCCTCCTAAGCCGGGGATTGTGGGTTCGAGTCCCGTCGGAGGTGTTCTTCTTTATTTTACTTTAAATTTTTAACACTAAGTTCAATGCTTGTTTTATATAATATTAAGATTTTAAAGTTTTTCTTTTGTTTCACAATGTCTGATTATAATTTGCTGTCATAATATCAAAATTCCTTCGGAGTTTCAGCATACTATCAGTATATACCAATAGGCAGGCCTTTCAACAAAAGCCTCCGTGGCCTAATGGATAAGGCATCGGCCTCCTAAGCCGGGGATTGCGGGTTCGAGTCCCGTCGGAGGTGTTCTGTTTTATTTTTACTCTTACTTTTTGTACTGCTTTGTGGATTGTCCTGCCTATTTATATACGAAATGCACCGACATGTTGTATTTTTAAACAAGGTGTAAATCCATGGCTTCTATAACAACCTATTTGGAAATTTTTAAAGTTGGAAGTGTGTGCACTTGGTTTTCCTGCTGCCGATGTGCTAGATGCAGGTCCTAATTTTCGTTATTATGCAAGCTGGTTGTTTTTAACGATCTTCTGATGATAATGTATCTTATATTTATTTAGTGTTTTTTTTAAATTCAGTTTACCTGTATGTGCAATAAGGGGATTGCTGTTTCAGAGGTGTATTTCACCTGTTAGCCTTTCCCTTCCTCCCTTTTTATGATGTTTTCTGAAGTGTTCTTGTTGGCAAGAGAAATGAAAAAAAAAATCAACACTCAAATCAACACTTGTTTTATATTATATTTAAGATTTTTTAGGTTTCGTTGTTGTGTGCTTTCGTTTAAAAAATGATGTTTGATTATAAATGTTTGTGATTTTAATATCACAAAGTTTCTTCAGAGTTTTGTCAGAGTACAGTAAGCATAAGAAACGCATAATAGCGATAGTCTGCCGCCTTGAACAACAGCCTCCGTGGCCTAATGGATAAGGCATCGGCCTCCTAAGCCGGGGATTGCGGGTTCGAATCCCGTCGGAGGTGTTCTGTTTTATTTTACTTTTACTTTTTGTACTGCTTTGTGGATTGTCCTGTCCTGCCTATTTAAGATTTTTGGGGTTTTGTTGTGTGCTTTAGTTTAAAAAATGATGTCTGATTATAAATGTTTGTGAATTTAATATCACAAAGTTTCTTCAGAGGTTTGTCAGAGTACAGTAAGCATAAGAAACGCATAATAGCGATAGTCTGCCACCTTGAACAACAGCCTCCGTGGCCTAATGGATAAGGCATCGGCCTCCTAAGCCGGGGATTGCGGGTTCGAGTCCCGTCGGAGGTGTTCTGTTTTATTTTACTTTTACTTTTTGTACTGCTTTGTGGATTGTCCTGTCCTGCCTATTTAAGATTTTTGGGGTTTTGTTGTGTGCTTTAGTTTAAAAAATGTTGTCTGATTATAAATGTTTGTGAATTTAATATCACAAAGTTTCTTCAGAGGTTTGTCAGAGTACAGTAAGCATAAGAAACGCATAAGAGCGTAGTCTGTAAGTAAGTAACTTTATTGCTTCTGTTTTATAACAGAGGCACAGCCGTAAAGACGTGCAACAAAATAACAAAATCAGTAAAAACTTAATAACTGTAATAAAATGCTATGCCCTCAACAACAGCCGCCTCCGTGGCCTAATGGATAAGGCATCGGCCTCCTAAGCCGGGGATTGCGGGTTCGAGTCCCGTCGGAGGTGTTCGTTGTTTTTTTTTTATTTGACTTAATTTTCAGCACTAATTGTTTAAAACTTATTTTACATAATGTTTAATATTTTGGGGACTTTTTTCTGCCTTTATACTAATGTCTGATTATCATCAGAGTAGGTCCCGCATTAAGCATACACTATAGACATAATGGTTCAGCGATAGCCTGCGCAGTCAGCAACAGCCTCCGTGGCCTAATGGATAAGGCATCGGCCTCCTAAGCCGGGGATTACGGGTTCGAGTCCCGTCGGAGGTGTTTCTTTTTAGCTTTCTCAATAGTAATTGTTAGACCTAATATTTAAGGTTATGGGGTGTTCTTGTTTACTTTATAATAATGTTTGATTATATTTTTTGTGTCCTCGTGACTCAAGTTTCTTCAGAGTTTTCATCAGAGTATTTTTTGGGGGGTTTGATAATAACGTAAGGTTATAATTTCTTAAACTTGTTTAATGTTAATTGTTATATATGCATTATAAAGTTTCTTCAGAGTTTTGTCAGAGTACAGTAAGCATAAGAAACGCGTAAGAGCGATAGTCTCCTATGCCTTCAACAGCCTCCGTATCCTAATGGATAAGGCATCGGTCTCAAGCCGGGGAGTATAGGGCTATACACGGAGTATAGGCCTAGCATATATTACATAGTACTATTATTAATTAGACGGCTCAGAGGTTCTCTTTATATGTCTTATATGAGTGTGCTGTCTCTTATACACATCTAGATGTGTATAAGAGACAGTTTCCCGTCAAAGGCATTCTATTTTATTTTATTATAACATATATACTGTTTATTGACTGGCAGCCGCTTCGACCAATACCATTTAAATATTTCCTTATTCAGGGAACACGAAAGGAGGTGAGGGGGTTGTGAGCATTGCCACAAGTCTTGACATGACTCTCAAGGGAGACCTGCTCCAATCAAGGGTTACATATTTAAAATTTAAGGTTTTAGGCCTATACAGTACAAGTTGTATGTAGTTATATGTTAACAAGTTATTTTACAGTACAAGTAAGTAGATTTTAATTAATTACAAATTTTTAATATTGATTTAATATAATCAAATGAAGACTTATAAGCCACAGTTAGCCGACGGGATCGTTTCCCCTCTCCTCGTTATCTATAAATATCATTATTATTATCAACAATAATAATAATAATAATAATAATAGGCCTTGTTTTGTACTACAGCAAGAATATAATCTAAGACTCATAAGCCACAGTTAGCCGACCAGGTTGTTTTCCCCCTCCTCGTTATTATTTATAAATACCATTAATATTATCAACAGCAAAAGTATATAAGATAGTATAATACTCACTCCAAGTATAGAAACGCACGCCATCGCATTAATTATGTCATCATCAACATTAGTATATTTTGTGCTACAGCAAGATTTGCTGAAGTTTTTATATTATATGCAAACCTTCGCAAATATTTGAAAGGACTATGATCATTTTAGATCTCATTTAATAATGGAAAACTTACGTTTACAAATGATACATTTTAAGAACGACAGTGTGTAAAAAATGATACATTTTAAGAACGACAGTGTTTAAAAAATGATACATTTTAAGAACGACAGTGTAAAAAAAATAAGCAACACCTCCGACGGGATTCGAACCCACAATCCCCGGCTTAGGAGGCCGATGCCTTATCC
>NW_022751466.1:1263915-1267003 GCF_011630105.1 Anneissia japonica
GTCTATGTGAGAGGGATAAAAAGTTATTAGCGACCAAAATAAATCTTATGTCATTAATGCTATGGTTAGGTTGATTGAAGTGACAGGCTACTGGGAAACCAGTGGAGTTGTCTCTGATGGTTTTTTTATGATTATTAAATCGGAGGCGGAATTTAGTGCTAGTCTCTCTAATGTAATTACCAATTTGACATTTGTTACAAAATAAAATGTAAATAACGTTAGAAGAATCACAATCTAATAGTAATATTAGTACGGTACTAGGAATAGTGAATGTGTCAGAGGTGCACATGAAATTGCAAACTTGACATCTGGGTTTACTACATTTAACGTTACCAGAAGAGTGAGAATTCTTATGGAGTTTAGAGGATGAGAGAATAGATTTCAAATTAGGGGGTTGTCTTTTGGCTAGTAGGGGAGGGTCTTCAAAAAGGTGGCAAATAGCTTTATCTTTATTGAGAATTTTATAGTCAGTTTTAAGTTGGCGGGTAAGAGAACTTATATTGGGATGGTAGTCGAAGACGAGAGGAATGCGGTTATTAGTAACATCTTTGGGTTTATAGTCTAGAAGGGATTGTCGGGGACGGGTTGAGGCTTTAGAAATAGCTGATAGTATTAGTTTAAGGGGATAATCATTATTAAGAAAATGGCTAGTAAGTATGCCAATTTGTTTGTCATAATCATCCGAAGATGAGCAAATTCGTTTAAAATTCGTAGACACTGACTATAGACAATAGATTTTTTAAGGCTTAAAGGGTGGGAGCTGTGAAACTTCAGAAATTCATGGTTATCAGTAGGTTTAGTGTATAAAGAGGATGTGATTATGTTGTTAGTAGAGATGCCTACAAGAACGTCTAAAAATGGAATTTTGGAAGGCGACGTTTCAAAAGTAAATTTAATGTTAGAATGGAAGTTGTTAGCAAGTGGTTTTTTGTTGTTTTTTTTTTGTTGTTTTTTTTTGTTGTTTTTTTTTTTTGTACACTCCCAACGGATTTCTAATGATATCTGTTCTCGAGCGTCTGAACAACTAAGGAATCTTGCTTTGAAGTCAGCTTATTCTAAACAACTACACATCTGCGACCTCCTTACTGTTTCTGAAGATAAACTTCTGGTCTTTTACCCAGTACGATCGAACAGTCTAACGTAACTGATTCCCTACTGACAGGCTACAAAAATAAACTTAACAATTGCTTTAATCGTAAAATTAAAAAGCTCGACAACTTGATCGAAGAAAAACCACTTCTACGCCATGTCAAAAATGCCGGCAACTCATCACTGTACAGCTGCTTCCCGAAACGTTTTCAACCCAAGTCTCACACCAAGAATAAATGTATTGCCAACTTATCGAACTATTCGCTTTCCACTGACCAATAATCTGTTCTATTGAAAGGCCTATCTTTCTGCCCTACCAACAAGCCTCATCCAGTCAATTTATGTGCTGATTTACATCAGTTCACCCGCAGAGTTACCCTGAAGGAATTCTTTGGCAACAAGACAGACAATATTAACCCCACCAATAAACCAAATCCTATATCTATTCAACATGACCGAAAAAAGAAGCTACACACAGAATGGAACCCACCAAAGGGTAGAAATGTTTTTATCGATTCGTTCGTTAATAGGCCTACTGCTAAATGCATTTGGATCAATTCATCAATAATAACATTAATTCTAAACCATCTCACAATTTACCAGTAGCCCAACGCAAAGCCATCAGTGAACTCAAGTCCAACCCAGATATCATTATCCGACAAGCGGATAAAGGAGGCTGCGTCACCATCCTTAATAAATTTGACTATAAAAAGGAGGCTGAGTCTCAACTTGGAAACCAGGAATTTTATGAACTTCTCACTGCTGATCCTACCATTATGTATAGAGACGAACTTAGTGTTGTTATCAATGAATTAGAATTTTATAATCAATCTGATATTGTTAATCTTATCCCATCTAATCCCAAGCCTGGCTTGTTTTATACCCTCCCGAAAATCCACAAACTGCCTAAACTTATTGATAATAAATTAAAATCACTGTCTAATACTAACTACAATGTCAGCGCACTAAAGCCTATTGAAATTTTTAATTTATCCAAACAGCTCAATATCATTCCCCCTGGTAGACCGATCGTTTCCTGCATAGGTACCCTCACTGAAAATCTGTCTGGCCTTGTTGATTCCATTATCAACCCCTTACTGCCTAATATCTCTAGCTACATCCAAGACACTACGCACTTTCTTAGAATCCTTGATAATATAACTAATATACCTAACCAATCTATCCTAGTCACTATGGACGTCACTTCGCTCTATACTAACATCCCTCATGAAGAAGATATTCAAGCACTTAATAATTTCCTTTCTAAACAGTGTGTGCCAGCCGAACATATTAATGATATCATTGCCATTACTAAATTCATTCTTACGCATAACCATTTCACTTTTAACAACAGTCACTATCTTCAAATTAAGGGGACCGCTATGGGCACGAAAATGGCTCCTAGCTATGCTAATGTTTTTATGCACGAGATTGAGACGGTATTATTTCATCCTTTCACCTTAAACCCCTTCACTACGCTCGCTATATTGATGATATTTTTTTCATTTTGCCCCACGGTGAAGATACCCTCAATGCTTTCAAATCACATGCTAACAACTTCCATTCTAACATTAAATTTACTTTTGAAACTTCGCCTTCCAAAATTCCATTTTTAGACGTTCTTGTAGGCATCTCTACTAACAACATAATCACATCCCCTTTATACACTAAACCTACTGATAACCATGGATTTCTGAACTTTCACAGCTCCCACCCTTTAAGCCTTAAAAAATCTATTGTCTATAGTCAGTGTCTACGAATTAAACGAATTTGCTCATCTTCGGATGATTATGACAAACAAATTGGCATACTTACTAGCCATTTTCTTAATAATGATTATCCCCTTAAACTAATACTATCAGCTATTTCTAAAGCCTCAACCCGTCCCCGACAATCCCTTCTAGACTATAAACCCAAAGATGTTACTAATAACCGCATTCCTCTCGTCTTCGACTACCATCCCAATATAAGTTCTCTTACCCGCCAACTTAAAACTCAC
>NW_022751466.1:1267194-1274051 GCF_011630105.1 Anneissia japonica
GTATATATATATGTATATATATATAATATAAATATAATATATCTATATATAAATTCTGCTAATCGCCCCCGCTTAACTTCACCTATCTCCTCTGAAACCGCTGGCAGGAATGTGCTCATCTTCCATACACTGGGGATTCTACATGTCACGAACAGGACAGGCTACTTTTCGACGCTCGATATTGGACAACAAGGAAAAATCAGCGAAAATCACGTACCTGTTTCGCCATGTTTTGCGAGTAGCCTACGTCACATAAGTAAATTCGCTCTCTCAATCTGTACCGCACTGCCCGGATCTAAAAATTATCAAGTCAGGCAGTAAAAGAAACAATATGCTTCGCAGCTTCATTACGTCACCCCGCATACCTCACGATAGATGTCTCAGCTCACGTCAACAAAAATATGAGCAGCAGCACATAGTTACCAACAGTCTTGCATCGTGCAGGACGGTCCCGCATTTCAATGTGATTTTGGATGAAACACGCGCGTGATCATAAATTTGTCACGCATTTAGCACAGGTCAATGTATGATAACAAATAGGCCTATATGGGAAAATGTTCTTAAAATTAGAAGAAATTGGTTTTATTAAAAAATATAGAAACGGTCATGCAGTAACTTGAATACTTATTTCACTGACGCGTTACTAAAAATTGATCAGTATGCCCTGAGGCATACAGTTGTCTCAGGTATGCCTATTCATTTTTTGTTTAAGTAATGAAAAGTTTGTGCACATAGTAATTCGGGTGCTCAAATTAAACATAAAGTACATTGAAACTGTACTAAAAAAATGTCAGCAAATACTCCCCGAAATCGTTTTAAAACATCGCGATCGTCGGACCGCCAGAGGCCCTCGAACCCCACCGGGGCTCCGGCTCTGGGCCCGACAACCTCAAATTTACGTAAACACGTAGGATCAACAGGGTCGGATCCAGAAAGGGGTTAAGTGGGCAGATCAACAGGGGAAGATCCAGTGGGGTGGGGCTTTGGGTACATGCCTTCTCGTTTTGCCACAAAATTTTTGAAATTTCAGTGCATATTATGTTATGTGCTACTCACTTGTCCATTCTAAAACTGTTGTGTGGCCCCCACTCCCCCTTCCCGTTAGAAAAATTCTGGATGCGCCCTTCATCAAACTGGACGATAATTCCTCACAAGGATAGCAAAGACACTCATCTACAAAAGCATTATTTAAAGACATCCTTTAGAAAAATAATAACGTGCTATACCATATAACATAACATCCACAACGATTACTTCCTTGATTTCCCAAAACATTCAACAATAGGGCCTATACATCGCCAACTTTCCCACTCATTTAACACCGTGCGGACCACTGGTATATGTTTGTTTTTAAATTTAAATATCATACAATATAAGTTTTGATTTTTTAATTTGATTAAATCCCTCCTCACGCATTACCACTAAACTCCTTCAAATGACAATGTAAAAGGTAATGAGCCTCGTTGTCAATATGCACAACTATGACACAATCACACTCCCACATCTAACTAACCACAAAATTCACCCCCTCCCACCCCAACTTACATGTAACTCTTCCAACGTGATTTACATCATAATTTGTAATGCATGTTATCATGGCACTTTTACATCGGAGAAACTAGAGTTTCTTTTAAAAGTCACACACTTCAATTCTCTTAACCACAAAGTCAATGATTTGAAATGTGCACTCACAGCCAATAACTTCAAATTTCTAAACGATCGCCGCACTACCGTAATGAATACAAGAGCAAGTCAGCTAACACCACAACCTAACACAAGTAAGGTAAGGTAAGCATTTTGTTCTGAATTTGAGATTAAGCTGAATAGGTTAAATTATTTTTAACCTATTCAACAAATGCATGACTAAATCATGTTGTGCATTACCGTATGTATTACAGGTGATCTTAGAAATACCAGATACCAATATTTTATTTTTATTTACTTTTTTTAAAAATTTATTCTAAAAGTTATCAAGTAAAGCATTCAAGGATAACAGAAAAGTACAAAAACTTATTTCCCCTATGGTCTCTAAATGAGAATACTGAAATAACAGAATAAAAATAAAACTATAAAAATGGAAACAATACAATAAATACATTTTAAATAATACACAAATTCAAAATTCTAAATAACGTCATTAAAATTAAACCATATTATTAATTCAGATTTATAATAGTTCTTTAGGAGCTTTTAAAGGAATTTATGAATTGTGCATTTTGAACATTATAAGGCAGTATTCCATTCATCATACCAATTAATGAGAATCATTATGTCTACCAAATTTACATTCTAGAAGTAGAAAATCTAGTATTATAGTTATGAACTTGGTTCGTAAACTCAATACCAGTATTTAAATACAGTATACTGGAGATATGCCATTTATATTTTGAATATTTGAATAGGGCCTACATTTACTTTCTACAATTCTAGTAGAAACAAGTAGCCAATTTAATTTCATATATTCATAGTAACCAACATGTGTTCTCGGATCTAGTCCTAAGACACGTCTAATAACTTTATTTTAAGATGTTTGGAATTTATTTTTAAGTATTTTAGTATGCGATGAGTCTTTTTAAAAGATGATTGGGAAATAGGTTTTAACTTAAAGAGCATTTGCAATCTAAAAGCTACCGCTGGTTTCAATAAAATTCATATCAAAGACACCTACAAAAGTATTCCTTTTTAGTAATCGTGATCGTGGCTAAACTTTCATGTTATGCAGGGATAAATATTCTTACAATGTTCAGTGCCAGTGGCGTATCTACGGGGTGGGAGGGGGTGGCGCACGCCCCCAAAAAATACTCGCCCCCCGCCCCCAAGCACAGACGTATGTTATGGGCCTGGAATGCATTAAGTTCTATCAACGGAAATGAATTGTTAACCATGTTCATTGTAGACCAGTGGAGATCAGTTATCAAACGAAGGCCAGCGTGTGGCCAGCAAATAATGAAACCTTGGAAAACAAATTTCGTTTACTTTGTATATGACAATAAATTGAACTTGAACTAGTAGTAAAAATTATGCTGTGCACTCTTTACAGTAAGTTAATCAAATAAAACATTTTAATGGTACCTACTTGTAGTTGGACGAAAGTTTACAGCAGCAATGACGATGAGCATAAACCGGCAAAACATTATGTTCACTTTTGGCTGTACAGGAACAAGATACAGATGACAATTTTGAGCTGCAACACACGGTTTTGTTTCCCCCAAAACACAATTTTATAATGAATGCGGGTTTAAGAGTACCAGAGAAGTTTTCTGTTGCATTAAACAGAGGGCGTGTGTCATGCATAATCATTAGCGTTCCCAAGCAACTCTAAATATCCATTTGTTGCGACATGAGCGGTTCAGGTCACGTGATTACTGGTCGCCCTCTATCTGCCATCTTGGTGCCCATTGATCAAGTCAGTGGTGCGTAGCCAACAAAAATAAGATAAGCTTCCAGGCAAAATTATTGAACTCATGTTACTTAAAAATCCATAACTTCGTAACGAAGAATCGTATCACATTATTTTTTTTCTGAAAATGTTCTTAAAAGACTATTCTACACCACTATATAAGTTTTAAGAAATGAAAAAAATGTTTCGACCTCTGCCACAAGATGGGAAAAGAAGAGCCTATCTAAATAGTGTATTAAAATAGGCCTCTGCAGTATAGGTAGGTAGTACTAGATTAGGCCTAGCTAGCTATAAAAGTTATTTTGTTTTAGTTATTTTGGAGATACCCTCGGACTGGGACCCTAGCTGAGGCGTGCCACAAACACCCATTTACTATACGAATTTTTAAGTTGTTCAGTGAAATGGCCTAGGCCCTGGGCGCGATGTTGTACGCCTAGCTAAGGCGCTATGCAATTTTGGTCAAGCAAAAACTGCATGTAATATATAATTATTACATAATTAATATATATAATAATAATATTAATAATAGAATATTAAGAATCAATTTCTTTTGGAATTTTGTTATAGTTTTTCAAACACATGTTGATTAACAGATATTTACTATCAAATGACATAAAATTTTCTTATTGATATATTTTTTTTTAATTGTCTATATATTTGCAATCGCCACACTGTAGTCGCAACTCTCTCTATGTAGGAACTCTAATATCCATTGGATGACAGTGATCTTTGAAGAGCGAATACAACTTGAAACATCGGTAGGAATGTTTCCAACGACAGCTGTTCCAACATCGTGAATGTTCTAATAAGTTCAATTAACTTACAAACTTTCTTCAGTAACTGTTCCAATGAGCCAATGTTAAATATATTGACCACACTTACTAAGTTTAGGAAAGTGCTATTTGAAATACGTTTAATGTAGATCTTTACATTAGACGTTATTAAAGTACAGTAGTGTGTTTTAAAAATTAGTTAATATCTAGCATCGGGTTTTAATAGAGATTGATTTTTAAACTTAATATTCGATTTTGCTATAAAAATAAGCAAATGACACTATCATCTGTTCTGTAACATTATCAAAAGAGGAATAAATTGAACCAGAAAACTGATATAACATCTTTAATAAAATAAAGTAGGCCTATTATCTGAAAATGCTATTTGAAATACGCATATTTACATTAGACGTCCTTAAAATAGTGTGTCGTATTGTCCTAAATAGTACTTTGTTTTATAGAAAATTTTTATGTCACTTCTCCGGTTCAATTTATAGTAGTCCACACTGTGTTACAGAAGAATGATTATTGTAATATGCATTTCACTTTACTTACCTACTCTCAGAAATAATTTAGTATTAGTGACCTTATTATCATGGTAAAAATACTGGCAACTAATATTCGTAAAGATGAAAACATTAAGGGAATTGAACTTACTAATACTCATGTTAATGAAAATAATGAAATTACATAATAGCCCAATTAGCTGATGATACGGTACTTTCTACAAGTATCGATCACTAAATATGGTTGATCAATTTTTTAATACAGCAAAGCTCAAAATTAATAAACTAGAAACAAACACGATGTGGATGGGACGAAAAATAAAATGGAACACCCCGGGAACATTAAATGGATTAACATTTTAAAAAAAAAACCTTGGTGTGATTGTGGGACATGATAAGAAACTATCTCTTTATTTTTTTTCTTTTCTTTTCTTTTCACATTTCTTATTATTTCCTTTCTCTTTCTTTACCATTTCCTTTTCTTTTCCCTTTTCATTTCCTTCTAAATCTTTCAATTTCTTGCCATTCTTTTTGTTTCTTTTCCTTTGCACTTTCCTATTTCTTTTATCTTCCCAGCTTTCCTTCATTTCCATTCCTTTCCTTTTCCTTCCCAATTCAATTTCTTTCCTTTTTCTCTTTCGTTTTTTTTCCATTTATTTTCTTTTTCATTTCATTTCAAATTTCTTTTTCTTTCTTTGCTTTTTCCTTATCTTTTCCTTTAAATATCTTTTAGTTTACTTTCTTTTCCTTTTTTTTTACTTTTTCGTTTTCTTCCTTCTTATTTTCCTTCTTTATAACCTTTTCGTTTTCTTTCTCTATCTTTTCCTTTCTTTACATTTTCCTTCTTTTATCTTTCTATTTCTTTCCTTTTCACTTTTTACTTTTACTTGAATAATATTGGTCCGGCCAGGACTAATTTTGGTTTAGCAAAAGTCGGTCCGCCTATGCCTGCTACAACAGTGCTAGACGAGTTCGGTGACATGCACTGGAATCATTTTTCCATTCCGTAAATTTCATCGCCTGGTTGGTGTGGGTTGGCCGAAATTTGGGGGTGGTAGTAGGGGATAGGTGGTATCTGTGTAGAAAAGGGTTGTTTTCCAGGCACAACTGTTAGCAACCCTTAGCATATGCCTACTGGCTAGCAGGTTACTACCGGCGGTCCGGTGTAGGCCTGGCTAGGATGAGTCCGGTGGAATGCGGATGGTGTGGGATGGGCCAGGAATACCCGGGCTCTTTTTGAGATTTTCAAATGAATCGGCCATCTAATGGGGATTTGCTACGCCTAGCATGGAGCCTGACATGTGCTGAGATATTGTTTTTTGCAAGAGGCTTCAGTGTGGTGCTATTTGTTTTTCTCACGATCCTTTACTGGCGCTCTGTTTCCAATTAGTATATTATTACGGTCACATGCTGCATTTCTTTCCTCCATGCATGATCCGAGTCGCCGATTGTGTCTATGCTGTAGTAGGCGCGGATCCAGCGGGGGGTGGGGAAGAGGGCCTGTGCCCCCCCCCCAGTCAACCCGAAAAATAAAAGAGGGTGACAAATTTGATTTAAAGAGTGGAAAGAACAAAAAAGGGAGTGCACCCATGAGTTTAGTGGCGATACAGCAGTGGGCGAAAGGAGAGCTCGATTATTTACCATTTTCACCAACTACGGTGGGGCTGAGGTGTGTGCGTGGTGGCGTGAACTTCATATTGTGCAACCCCACCCCCCTCCCCCACGTCAGAAAATCTCTGAATCCGCCCCTGTGTAGATTGCGTAGGCCTATTATCTTTGTAAGTTGTTCCAAACTTAATTGTGTATTTTTATAGTAAGTACAGTCAGTAAGATTTACAGTACTCAGTTTCTATAATACCGATGCCCTTTCCTTTGCATCTTTTTGTTTTCCCTCTGTAAGCATAATATGTCTACTCTGATGGCTAGATAAAAATATGCACGTCCGCAAAAGCTTAAGAATCGTTCATTCCGCCAAAATCTATTGAGAGCTCGATTATTTACCATTTTCACCAACCATGGTGGGGCTGAGGTATGCGTGGTGGCGTGAACTTCATATTGTGCACCCCCACCCCCCGTCAGAAAATCTCTGGATCCTGTGTAGATTGCCTCAAAATCTATTGAGAGCTCGATTATTTACCATTTTCACCAACTACGGTGGGGCTGAGGTGTGTGCGTGGT
>NW_022751466.1:1274194-1299317 GCF_011630105.1 Anneissia japonica
GGTATTCGTGGTGGCGTGAACCCCCCCCCCCCCGTCAGAAAATATCTGGATCCTGTGTAGATTGCGTATTATCTTTGTAAGTTGTTCCAAATTTAATTGTTGTGTATTTTTATTGTAAGTAAAGTCAGTAAGTACTTAGTTTCTATAATACCGCTGCCATTTCCTTTGCATCTTTTTGTTTTCCCTCTGTAAGCATAATAGGCCTATGCTAGATAAAAATATGCACGTCTGCAAAAATCGTTCATTTCGCGAAAATCTATTGCGGACGTAATATAGCCAAGTGTGCTGAGCACTGCAAAGCGAACTTAACTGAATTTCGGCGGACCGATTTTGGATTATTTGGACTACTTTTGCAGGTAACTCTGAGGTCTGGCGGACCGATTCTGACCACTGAACAAATTTTTCCTGACACCGCGATGGTTTATCCGTGTGTGTATGTGTTTGTGAGTGTGGGAGGGGGAGATGGTATCCCCTATAACCTTCGAGCTCCTAGAGAGTTTAAGTTGCCCATAAGTCAGAACAAAGCGCGGTCTCGTGACCATGGAGTATTTGCCAAATGGTGAAATCTCACTCGGCAAGCTTCCTCCCACATCAGCCTTGCGCTCAACGGATACAGCCTATGCTCAACGCTAACCCACCAACCACCAGACCAGTTCAACCAAAACCGCCGAAGACGGTAGCATCAAAGGCCCCATCTCACATCGGATCCAGTGCATTCTAACTCCGCCATTACCCACATGATTAAACTATCGTATAGATAGGATACGCTGAAATCGACCAAGGTCTGTGACTAAAAGGTGTCTGGCGGATTCGCCAGCCCGCTAACAAAACTATGTCCAATAATGTAACCGCACCACAGGCTGATATTAGGTTAGGCATTATATGATGGCGGGAACAGGTTACTACGGGTTCCGTAAATCTAGAACATGGAAAAAAACTAGTTTGTTACGTATACGTAAGTACCTCGGTAATATAATAGAAAATAGGCTTACTGCAAAACCTTTAAATCAAGGACAACCTGCTACCAGGGTAGGAAGCTGGCTGGTCTGGGCCTTGTACCGTGAATCAGCCTTATGTGTGGTATTGTTATGCCACATGCTAATTACGAGTTTAGAAGGTCTGCACATGCTCAGAAGATTTTTATGCGTTGAAATCTATGGAGGTTGCTGAATGTTGAATTTGTGCTTAAAATAAAAAATATTTGCGTTTGTGAGCAATACATTTTTATTTTATATAGGCAAGTAGTAAGTATAATTTTAATGCACTAGTTAGTGGATAACTTTCATTCTAATTTGTTTTGGATCTTTGTTTCTTGCATCTTATTTATATGCGGTTTAACATGGCTTATTCTCAGCTATGCCTATCTATACGCCTAACACTGGTGCCTTGCCTGAGAATGTTGTTCTCTTCACCCTTAAGTTCTTGTCAACGGTGCCAGCAGGCATTATACGGTACGGTAAAACAAATGCAAAATAGGGGTACTAATTTCACTTGACATGCAAATCAATCATACTTACACACTTAAAAACAAAATAATCTACCAATAAAATCATCTGTCTGTTAACATTATAATAGGCACGTATTTTCACAAATTGGATTTTTAAATCGATGTGATTTTGTTTTTCAGTATTACAATGAACACAACATTGGTCTAAGTAAGCCATGTCAAACCGCATATAAATAAATGCAAAAAACAAAGTTCCAAAACAAATAAGAATGAAGTTATCAACTAACTGGTGCAGTAAAATTATTTATACTACACCTTATAAAATAAAAATGTATTGCTTACAAACGCAAGTATTCTTGATTTTAAACCTTTCAACGTAAGGATAAGATAATAATATTAATTATTAATATTAATAATAACATTGGCTCCAAATAATACATGCATTACTACTTCCAGGGAACAGTAAAATAAATTTCTGGAAATTAATTATCTGGGGAAAAAACACGAAGAATGACATATCTGGGCCGAATCCAGGATTTCCATTAGTGGAAGGAGGTGTGTAGTGTGCAAAAAAGGCTAACTGGGGTCAAGGGAGTATAGCCGGTGGATTAATGCGTATTTTAAGGGTTCCGAGGCAGTTACTCAATCTCAGCCTCGTAATTCGTGAATATATAGTGTAGGGTTATCTATAGGCCTACTAGAGTATAACTAATGTTATATTGAGTAAATTCTCGACTGTTCTAAAAATGTGTTCCGATTTCGTTTGGGGATGTTGAACTTGATGTTGAACTAATAATTTAGTACTACAAATATGATCATAATAATGTATTACTTATATAACGTTCAATGCTTATTGTTCTATTTTTGGAAACGATTAATTTCCAGTCGGTTAATCTCTCATACGCAGCATCATTATCTGACGGTAATCCAACATGTCGCTGACGTCATCACCATCAATCTGGTCAGAGATATAGTGTAAACACTCTCACACATCTGCTATGCCGAGAACAAATTATATTCGGACTGAGTTCGAGTAATTCTAAAAAATAAATTAGTAATGTGTGCATTTTATTATAGAATTGGCGTGGACATACTATTAAAGATACACTGTCTGTCAAAAAAGCTGAAACAACCTTAGAACTTAAATTAGAATTCTGAATACAGTAGCTCATTCGAAAAGATCACAGGTTTTTAATTCTTAACCAGAAACAGATAAAAAAAATCGTCACTGATTTACAGGCGATTAATACTACAAAAATCCTTAAATTTATTACAGCCAACTTAAGGGTCAATACAAAAGAATAGCAAAGGTATTATATATAAAACTGTCCATTAAATTGACAGGGATTATTTTCTCATTCAAATATTTAATTCTTCTTCTAATAATGTACAGACACCGAACAATAGTGTACTGTATTACATACATTGTGCGCATAATGGGTGTAGAACCAATTATCGGATGAGTTGAAAAATTGTAAAAATATTTGTTCCTTTAAATATAAATTAAATGAGAGGTTATGAGGGTTTACGAGAATGAGATGGTTCGACGTAATATAAACAATTGTATATTTTGTAATAATCTTTTATCAACGACTTAAATAAATAATACATTAACTCTAATCATAATTGATGCCTAATCATATTGGTGAAAAATATCTTACAGTAGTTTTTATTTTTATATAGGGCTCTGCAACTAAAAGCTTGTTATTCGCAGAGTTCCTTTGATCATTTCCTTACTTCTCTACTTACATTCTCTTTATTATTATGAATTATCATCACGTACTGTAGGCCTACAAATTGTTATTTTATGACAAAAGTGAAATAAATATTACTTGAATAGAGTTGTGTAGACAACAATATCAACAAAAATATGCTGTTTTTTAAAGGTAGGATTTGATGACCTCAGACTGTTCTTGAATCGGTTTAATGATTCGCTGTTCACCTTTTGTTGGCGCAGTAGATTCCAAACGAATGGTGCACTGTAATTTTAAGTTAATTACATACTTAGGCCTAAATATACAAAAGTCGCAGGCAGCCCCACCCTTTCCACCAAAAAATAAAATTAAACCCTAAACCGTAAATCAGACACAGATACATACTAATAGCGAAGCAGCTTGAAAGTATATATGATAGGAGGTTACATAAAATAGCATAGTTGTAGTCAACAACAAGACTGCTGATTTTCGGGTTGTTCGCGCACCCGTAAACCACAACCTGGCGTAATCCATGCCCCGCTTTCAGTCACGTCTTTTCGCTGCCCTTGCAAATGATTGGGATGTTACACTTAAACTATGAAACTGTTCTTCACATCCTCTGGATTATGATTAGGGTGTCATTGAGAGGGAGAGCCATCTTTAGTCATGAGTTTCTTGCTTAGCTCAAAAATGCTTTCGCTTGATAGGAGCTAAAATTTGTCTTTCAGAACAGAAAAATCGCTGTATTTTTTCGGGCACCTGGACCTTATCAAAGGTAGTGCCAGCGGAGGGGGATGGGGTGGATCAGGGCTCCGTTGGGGAAACCTCACTGCTGTGGTCCGGAGAAGCGCAACGCATTTTATTTTCCTCTCCACGACAAAGCATTGTGCTCACCTATGACAGTTTGTATTACTCGACAATTGAAACACAAATCAGTTGCCGTTAATAAAATTGGAAGGTATGAAGTACTTGGAAATTTGAATTGAATTGAATATGAATATTAATATTGGCGTTGATCTTGGTATTGATATTTATAGTAATATCGATATTGATATTAATGATTTTGATTGTGGTATTGATATTAGTATCTACTATTAATATATTGTTGATATTGGCACAGCCTTTTGATCTGTAATACGGTATTTGTTACAATAATGATGGTATTGATATCAATATATTGATATTGATATTAATATCGATAATAATATTGATAATTTTGATAGTGGTATAGATATTGATGACGCTCATAGTGGTATTAATATTAAGATTGATTTTGATACTGTTGATATTGGCACAGTCTTCGGGTCTGTGACATTGAATATGGCAATGCTTACTTAGGGAGTGTTTGAGTATATCCGATGTTTCGGCATACACTACCAGGCTTACTTACGTTGAATAAGCATCTTGCTTCCTCTTTAAGGTATTGTTTTTTTCCAACTGTTCCTATATCGAAAATGTATTTAATTTAAGAAATTATAATACAACTTAAAAAGATACAGAGATTCGATCGATAAGTATTGGGCAGGGGTGGCGCCAGTGTTTGCCGGGGGAGCTCCCCCGTCGGGGAGGGCTAAGCCCCTGTTGGAGAGAAAAACCACAATTCGTCTGGGAGAAATAAAATGTATATGTATTTTCTACATATTATAGACTCTAAAATCGATTAAATAAGCCTTTGAAACACTTAAATTGTCACATTTTTCTGGGGCTTCGCTTCCTGTGACACTTCTTTCGAGAGATTTGAGCTACACCTGACCACTTCTACTTTTTCTTCGTCGGGGACATCCCCCTCCCCCGTCGGGCAAATCCTGGCGCCAACCCTGGTAATGGGGAAGAGTAAATTGGTGCAACACAACAAGAGAGAGAATGGTTTGGCGTCAACATGCTTAGGTTTTCGTCCTGCATAATGTATAAAATAAACTAAACCATCACTAAAGACGGGATTGTCTGTCGGTACGTGTACGCATTGGGCCCTCTTCATCTCCAGTATTGCTAAAAACGAGTCTTTTGGTTGTATGTATCTTTGGTATGTTTCAATGTAAAATATTCCTGTCTTATACAAAAAAAATAGATGGGTTCAAAAGAAACGCCACATGGTCTAAATTTATGCATTTCCTGGCCCTATTATCGCAATGGCGGCTCTAGGATATAATTTATGCGGGGGTGGGGGCTGTCTCTTATACACATCTGTCTTCGGCAATTGTTTTTGTTTTTGTTTTGTTTTTGTTTCTGTTTGTTTTATCTATTTACAACTGTGAAATCCTACCATATGCAATTTGTTCTGAGCACTGTACAATAAAAATAGGCCCTAATCAATCTTTATATTTGATAGATTCTCGTGTGAGTTGTCGATACAAGATGCATGTTAATATTGTCCAATGTCTCATTGATGCTCAATAATATAGTGACCTAGTGTGATTTTAGTAACCCATACTCTAAATGCAACACACCCTAAGAAGCAAACAAATGAATAGCGACCCAGGGTTAAGTTTAACAGGCTTTCATTATTCAAAATTATAGCCTAATGTTGGTTGAATTAATAATTATGATTGAGGCTATGTGCACTACTAACTCATCTAAGTTATAGCAATGGATTTTTCTTAAGCTACTCCTATCCGGCATTTCTATTTTTTTTAGCATAGGCCTAATATATTTTATACTGTCATTGTTAATGTAAATGTTGGTCGGATAAAAAAATGAAATAAAATAAGACTGAACTACACATCGCAAAGAGCGAGAACACATAGCGCCCTCTGGTTTGAGTTGAAAGCGGTGATACGAAGAATTCGTTATGATTGTGGAGGCTTAAAACATTTGATGATCAATAAATACTCGTAGCTTGAACATAAGTCTGCGTATTTATTAAGTTGATTTATCTTATAAATAAAACGAAAGGCCTGCAGAAAGTGCCAGAGGAAGTGGGGAGGGGGGTTATAGTTTGGGCAAACCCTTCTTTTGTAGCAAATTCTCTCTTTTCTGGCGAAACCCTCACCACCTTCCCCCACTAAATTCCCGAACGAGTCCGCAAATACAGCTAATGCACTACATACCTACCCAGACTCAGACGGAATGTTTTGCTGAGACCTTTTTTCAAACATAACTGCCTATATAGCATTATTTAGTTTGTTTGTTTGTAGTATTTATTGCTATCCATATAAATAAAATACAAGTATACATTAAAAACAAATTATATAAATAAAGGAGCATTAACAATATAATATTATATGGCATAGCAGAGGATAATCATTTAAGGTCCAGTGGGATGCTTGTTTCAGAAGGGGTCTTCGTCAAAGAAATACAATTAACAACATGAAGAAACTTATCAAGTACTGTAAATACAAATAAAGGAGTAAATATTTTTAAAAAAATTGTAAAAAAACAAAATAATTATCAGTCAACAATTTTAGAAATTACAAAATATTAATTTAAATACAAAAATAGAACATTTTATAGAAAAAAATTAAATTTTATTAACACTATTAAATTTATTAATTATATTTACAGAATGGGTTTTGAGACCCATAAAACCCAAACATTCTTCGGGGCTTTGGCTTCGGGGGTTTCGCTGACCCCACCAGGGTTGAGCCCCTGGACCTCATGCCTGGACAAACCCTCCCCCCCCCCCCTTGGAGGAACCTGGCTACGTGCCTGAACCATAATTATTATCAACGTAATACCTATTTATAATTATCAGTATTCGTCCTATTTACTGTTATTTTACTCTTAATCTACGCACCAGATTTTTCATTTGAGCTTCTTTACAAATTAACAAATCGATAGATTCACTGACAGGGTAAGTCTGATTACATCACATTTCATGTTTTCTTCTCAGCGAATGTGTCATGCAAAATTGTCGGCCGCAGGGCTTCTAAAGCACATTCGCCAGTAAATACTTACAACCCCCTCTAGCGATTCTCACTTTGTGGGCTCAAATTAATGTGTAGTTGCATACGGCGTTTCAAAGAAGAAACAGTGGCATTATAATAATAACGACGTGTCGCGATAGATACTAACAACGCTTTTCATACGACAAGCCGACTGGTAGCTACATAAATGATTACTTTTCTGGGAACATAACGTGGATCTAATGTCACTTATAATTTCGGAACCGATATCCGTGAAATAAGGTAAGATATTTTAATTATATACCGTAATGTCAAACGTATAGGATTAAGCAACGCCTAAATAATACCTGTCCATATACACTATGTGTGTGACAACACATTTACTGCTTAATTATTGACACTTTCTTTTGAAATAAAAACAACTTAATATAATAATGTGGATGCGCGCCTTGCTATTCTCACCTGGCGGTATGTTCTGATTGATCATGTTCATTCAACTGTTTTCATCTCCATGGTATCTGTCAACCTGTCGATTGTAATACGTGTTTTCGACCTCCTGTAGCTTTGTGTCATCACCACGGATTATTTTCGCACCAGTGGACACTATTCATTTTTTAGCCTATACGTTTTTAATACCGAGTGATATATATGTTAGATATTATTGTTTAAACGAGAATGGATACTGTAGATTTTCCTGGAGCATACAGTAAACTGTTTAAAATCAAAATATTCTCTTATCAGTTCAACCAAGGAGAAATATCAAGGTGTCCCTCATCATTTAAACCAACTCCCTGTTGAAACCAATGCTCAATCGTTGAATCCCAGGCCAATATACTATAATTCAATTATTAATTGTGCAATGATTGTAGCATGGAGCTATAAAATTTATTTTATAGCTCCATGATTGTAAGTAGGCCTAGGTGTCCTACAGAAAGCGACGCGGTTTGACTGTAAACAGTAACACGGACACTGTGACACAATGCCTATGTTGCGCTTAATGAACTTAAACAATAACATTCACATTTGAATTGGTTACTTTGCTAATAGGCCTATTACCTTTTAATTAAAGATTGAATGAGAAAATAGTTTAGCAGACACATAGTGGCCTAATGATAGGCCTACCACAATAGGCCTACTGATCCATTCGATCGCCTATATGGCTCTGCTTTGCAGGCCTTATTTATTGGCTAGCTGGAAGCGAATTTACGTTGATTAGAAAAAAACATAATTGTATCGATCCAGGGGTGGATTTAGGGGGACGGGCCTGCCCCTGCTCCCACTTTTGGAAAGTAAAAAAAGGGGGCGGGGGAAAGAAAGAAAGAAAAAGAAAA
Organism: Anneissia japonica; assembly: GCF_011630105.1. Lineage (NCBI taxonomy): Eukaryota > Metazoa > Echinodermata > Crinoidea > Comatulida > Comatulidae > Anneissia > Anneissia japonica. The sequence continues at coordinate 1,282,509 of NW_022751466.1, forward strand.
CATATGATCGCCCAAAGCGCCTCAGAGATTATTTTCGGGCTTCTAGAAAACAAAAATTTCGCGGGAGCAATCCCCCAGACACCCCTTTCGACCTTCCTTTCGAACATCTCTGGATCTGCCCCTGCGATGTGTGTTCGTGTGCAGTGTTGATTCCTGTCATGAAGTGTTAAAATAGTCATGGGCCTCATTGGTGGGGTTGGGCGAAGGTGAAGTTTGAGGGCTTGATGATTAGTAAGGGGAACCGAACGGGCAAAATGAGGTGAAATTTACAGACTTCGTAAATTTCTAGTGGGGGCGCCTGGTGGTAGCGAGTGTTTTTTGGGGGATGAGGTGCGTGAGCGCCTGGTGAACCTCATAGACTCCACCAATTCTGTAATTTTCTCCGAATATTGGGAGAATTCTTAACGCAATATATACCGTAAAACTTCCAATAATAACCCATTACTCTATTAGTAACCCCTTATAATAGAACCCACCCTAATCTATAATAACCCACTACTCTAAAACTAATCGATGGGATTACTATTACATTCAAATCAATATTTTTGTCCCTTTAACACGATTTACGGTATTTCTTGAAATAAGCATTCTCCACAATGTGATTTCGCCGTTGATGATCGTTTTTTTTTTAATTTACGCCTCTGTGTTGTTTTTTTTTAAATTTATAAATAACATTAAATCACAAAATGTTTACCCGTACCGTAGTTATCTATTTCTATGAATTACTGACACGAAATGCTGGGGGTGGGTGGGGATTTACTATTTTCAAGTGCCAACATTAAGCTTAGTAATAGTAACCCATAATAGTAATCTACCCTAAAAAAACAATCAAAGCATATAACCCATGGTTATAATAATATTTTTTTATTATAATAATAATTTTATTTGAACGTACGCTTTTGTAACAGTGGCACACGTTAAATAAAGGTGCGTTCAATAAAAAAAAAAAAAAAAAAAAAAAAAACCCAAATTAACAAAACAGTTAATAATTTGACTAAATATAGATCAACAAAATAAAGGAAATAAATGAAATTCAGAAAAGACAAATTAGCCCAGAAATTCCTCACTCCCTCCCAAACAAAAATACTACTAGGCTTAATCAATCAATCAGTTATGGATCGAAACTTAACATACATCAATCTTACAAAAACTCACATATTTACATGTAGAGAATGCCTTTCCTTGCCTATTTAGCTTATGCTTTACAAAACTTTAAAAAAAAAAAAACAATTTTATATATAAACATATAAAATAAATAGGCCTAGACAATAATTAAAAAAAAAAACAAAATCGGTTACAGTCGCCCTGATGAAAAACCCACTTTGTAACAGTTGTTAACTGAATCAATCGGGTTGTTTTAATTGTCTTCAGGAGAATAATGAAGAAATTCCACCATCATTAGCTGAATTACCTCATATAGAAAGGGATGTGTCTGCTGTTGACAGCTACAGACGGAATGTGCCCTATATATTTATCTATAGGCGTACAGTATAAATATACATATATGATGAAGAGTATCATTGGTCTGTTGGTTTCAATTCTGTCTGTGATAATATTTTAGAGTTAGAAATGCAGGGTACATCAAAATACAATAATTAAAATAATCAATAAACTATTATCAAACGCTATTGTAAAAATGGTTTTTTGTTGTCTCGATGTTTGAAGAAATGAATTAAGTAATTAAATCGGTCTTACAATGCCGAAAGCAAACATTCACTCTAACCATTTGAAGTAAATAATTTATTTTACTAGGCCGACACAAGACGATATCTACAGCGTGACCTTTATCCGAGATAGCCTTTAGCTTTGTAAATCGAAGTAATTGCAATATCGTAAATGAAAACTTTTTTAGCATGCCACACACAGAAACCTTTAGAAATGTCAGCAACTATTCTACATCATTGTGGCTAAAAGAATTGATTCTGGAACTTGTACGCTATAATATACCGTAGTTTTCAAACATTGCAATGTTTACCAATATTTGTTAGATTCAAAATAATAATGAATATTCTTTAATACAATAATTCATTCCAATTCCACCAGCTGTAATAATATTATACTGCATTAATATCCTTATCTGTCAACAGCTCTTGTAATAAGTCGCGGACATGGATATGCTAATTTTGATGTTTGTCCTCAAACAGTCGTGGTGAATCTATCCCAATGTCAAATATAAACATGCACTTGACATCATGTTTGACTGTTGGTAAATCTATATATTGAAGCTGGAAAGCTGATTAATAGGCCTTCTGTATACTTAGAGCAGAGCTAAACTTAAGCCGTCCACTTCACTCATTGATCGTCTCTGCTGCGTGACTCGTTTATCGCCTGTTAATTCTCAAGATCATCTTAATTATTAAGTGTTCACTGACTGACAACAGCACTTAGGAATGCATTTTTTAAATTATTTATTTTTTTTATCGATGAAACTTTATTATTGAGCTATCGGGTAACGCAATTTTTTTGACAGAAATGATCCTAGGGGAGAATCTATGTTCATTCATTCAAACTTTATTTAAATTCAAGTTATACCACATTTACAGTAATATATATATAAGTATAAATACAATATATAAATACAGTAAAACATTATCAACAGACTTGTTGGATCAATTAAAAGGCCGTTTTTCAACAAGTTCGAAAGTGGGAAGCAGTCAAAGGATAAAATATCAAAATACAAATAAACAGTGGTATGGAATTAATAATAAAATACTAAAAATTGCATAATTAGTAAATAGAATCAAAAAGTCAAATACAAAAAAAAAAAAAACGAACGAGGGTCGGGTTGATAGTATTCCATTCTCTATTGATGGTCCTGGGGCTATGTGCATACTGTACGTTTGAAAGGACTATTGTTGGTTCGGAACTGCAGTCAACAACTCAATCTACCACAAGTGTTGATTACTGCAATAGTTCTATCCTGTATTGTAATGTATGATGAAAGTCATTTTGTTGAAGCACACGCCCAGCACACGACAATTGCATTTAATTGGTAGACTGGGGTAGGCCTACTGGCTGGGAACCGATGATTTTACTCCGTTATTCACGGGGGAATTTGCCATTTTAATACAAAATTTATTAAATATTGAAAGTCTCCGGAGTTTTAGCCATTATAGTCCACTATTACCTAAATGACTCCTTCGATTTTCCGGTTTCAATTAAAGCAGGTTAAGTAGACAGTTCTACTGTAAATGACATGCAATGTTACTTGTATTTGTTATTATTGTACTCGATCCGAAGATTAAGTTAATAGCTATCCATAAAGATATCCGTTTTTCTGCTTACAAATATAACTGATATAATTCTCATGATACATTCAATACAATATAGATATAGGAGACCCACCCCACTGGAAGTGTTTTGGTTTAGCGATGTTTAAACATGAAATCTCAATACTTCTACCATATAGTTTTGTATAGGTCTACTATTTAACATCAATATTAAACCTCGAAGAAAGTATATTATGAGCAATATCTTTTGTAAATGCATACATAAAATATAATTCAGTGCAGAGTCAGTGTCGATTAGACGTAAACTACTTATTAACACATCAATCATATTTTTATTTCTGTTGCAATACAATAGCTGTCTTTAGTGCCACTTGATTAACGGCCTCCAAAATGATGGACGGCCAAATTGAAATTTCTATGCGATGCTTTATTAAAGTCTACTTTGTCTCGCATTTGCCACGGGAATGCGAGACACGGCCACTTTACTTTAATCGCCTGCTGCTGCCAGTCCATGCATCGTATTCATCAACAAGTCAGTACACCACGCGTAACGTTTCGTACCCCGCGTAAACGCGCATGTTAAGCCTGGTTTCCTTAAAATCGCTACTCTGTCGCTACAATGTTTTCAGTGCAATCGTTGTAATTAGCAGTCCCCGACGCAATCGGGAAGGCTTCCCGATTCGACCGACCAATCAGCATTAAGCTACGTTTCCATAGAATCGCTTACTCTATCGGCGACAGTCGCCGACAGGTCGGGAATGTTGAACCTTTTTCAACCGATCGCGTTGCGACGATTGCGTTGCAGACGAATCGTCAGAGCAGCTAGCAATGCACCCTGATTCGTCTGCAACGCAATCGGCAAAGTTGAACCAGGTTCAACCTTCAACCGAGCTTCACCGTCGAAAGCTGTCGGCAATAGCATGTAGCGATTGTATGGAAACCAAGCTCTATACGATACGTAGGCCTATTGTGTCTCCATTTTATTCTGCCTGAGAGACCAGGTAGGCCATCGCACACTAAACATATTTAGTTGATTCTGGTATTTTATTTCGTTTTATTAAATGTTTTTGTTGTTAAAATCTAATGATTCCCAACATGATACTACAAATTGTGGTTTGGAGATGAAGCAAAATTTAAAACAAAAAACAAAATTAAATAGAGATTTAATTAACTATATTTTGAGAATAAATAGATAAATAGATAGATAGATAAATAAAAACAAATAAATAGACCTATTGCGATTAAACGTCGGTGAGTGTAATTTAGCGATCGTGGACTTAGCTGAAAGTAGACAGTGTAACGCAGAGTGAAGTTGATAAAAGAAATTGGATAAGCGAAGCCAATCACTACCGGAATGCAAACACATATGGATGAAAATGACCGATATTGGCCTAACTGTTTAAATTACTAATTGACCAAGGCCTAGCAGTTAACAAACGCAATGCACGTGTTATGAATAATAAGCCTATGTGTCATGCGCAAATATCTATTATGAAATACTGTATTGTCCTATTTAAAATTTTCACTATACGAAGTTGTACTCGACAGGAATACCCATCTTGCTTTACAAAACTTTAAAAAAAAAAAAACAATTTTATATATAAACATATAAAATAAATAGGCCTAGACAATAATTAAAAAAAAAAACAAAATCGGTTACAGTCGCCCTGATGAAAAACCCACTTTGTAACAGTTGTTAACTGAATCAATCGGGTTGTTTTAATTGTCTTCAGGAGAATAATGAAGAAATTCCACCATCATTAGCTGAATTACCTCATATAGAAAGGGATGTGTCTGCTGTTGACAGCTACAGACGGAATGTGCCCTATATATTTATCTATAGGCGTACAGTATAAATATACATATATGATGAAGAGTATCATTGGTCTGTTGACTTCAATTCGGTCTGTGGTAATCTATCTAACTGGTTAATTTTATAATAAATTTTAGAGACGAACTGCTGTAAATGAAATTAATAGTCGCACTGTTCATTTCTAAAACGATCTGATCTCCGAATCGGAAATTCTCCCGCATTGGTTTAAATTAATTGTCCTCGGTTTTTTTTAAGGTTATGGGGACCGTTTCTATGGGACGGGGTTTAGAAGAATGTAAAGCATGCTGTATTAATTCGGGATAAAAATAGGCTAGCATTCCTAATTGTGAACATCTTCTAGACAGTGAGAGAAACAATATTAGTTTACGTTTACTGAGGTCACAATTATGATGATGCGGGCATTGCGTACGATGGTGTCAGTTTTTATCAGAACTAGGCCCATTAAATGTGAATTGCGGCGACTAATTATGTGAGCGATAGAGATATGCAGGCTCAAGAGCATCACTGGCTTAGCATTACTACATATTGGAGTTAAAGTTGTAGATAAAAAGGTATTCGCTGAATGCATGTGACAGCGCAGCATTACACTAGAGGAGGTATTATAAGCATGCATTCCACAGATTTGGCCTCCAGTGTCAGGCGCGAAAAATGGAAACCAAAACAATAATTATTTGTAAGTTGAAATTTTTTATAAGAGGAAAGTCTACTGTAGATTTTATTTGTTTTAATTGTGACTTCTTCAACAGTGTCGAATCCAGGAATTCGAATAGAAGGAAGTCCAGGAAGGGACTTTCACAGACAGAGAGTCTAGACCATTCGAGCTCCAACATGGTTGGGGCTGCGTAGGAAACAAAAATTATGATTTTGGAACATCTAGATGGCCGGAAATGGCTTTTTGAGATCTATTAATTGTAATTTTTCTTTTTCCTTCATTTTTAAAAATAATTTTGAAAGATTTAGGGGGAGTGGACCTGGGCCGGCTCGTTTCCCCCACCCTCAAATCCGCCATTTTTAAATCAATCAAAGTAATGTTCATGTAATGCTCAAAGTAATGTCTTATGGTTATTTATGAATGAAGGTGAAGGCCTAAAACCAGGACCGTAACCAGGATTGCCATGGTATGTGTTGTTGGATGTACGTGCGAAGTTTGTCAAAAAGGGGACAAGCTGGAGTACGAGGGTTTACGGCCGGGTCGAGAATACCCGGCGGTAGCATAGCTTCTGTGGTTGAAGGCCTTCAATTATGTCAGCCTCCGTAATCCGTGAAAAGTATGTCTAGAAGACTACCATATATATTAGAAATTATATTTTGTTTTTTTATTGAGTACATTCTCGACTGTCTTGAAAAAAACGGACCTTCCAGATTTAGTGGAGGCGGTGCGTACGCACACAATGCAACCTCTGAGTAGGCCTACGGCCCTGAAAACTTCATTAAATTCGGGCTATTTTGTAGGCCTATGTTCAATTCAATTCAATTCAATTTCTTTTATTGCTTCGAAAGCCATCATGGTCCAATATCCGCTAAAACATGCATAAAAAAGTTACGAAATTCACAAAAACACATTGATATAGGCCTATAAAAATGAATATGTATGTTCTGTTTACTTCACATTTCTAACTTTATATGAATAGGACGCTAGCCACATTATGATATAACAGTTATGATTTTAACAACATAAACCTTTAATGCCTTTTGATGGCTTTCGTTTCAAACATCATTTTAACCTCCAACTGCATACACCACCTACTCCTGTTGTTATGCGTGATACTCACAATATAATATTGAATATCAAATTATAAGCCTAGGACATGATATTATACTTTAGGCCTATAGATTTCTTCAATGGCCAACTTGATAAAAGCACCAGCGAGTACCAATTGTTGCAAATAATACCTAGGCCTAATTAAAATTTAGAAGAAAAAAAAACAAAAACAAAAAACAAAAACAAAAAAAAAAACAAGTTAATGTGGTGCATCACGCGATATATACCGTAACATACGAGTGATACCGTATCGCGTGCCACCACGTTCATGGATTGGCCCGAGGATTCTAGAGTCAGAAAATGTTACCGTATCGTAGGATTACTGCGCGAAAATAGAGCAAAACATTATATCAAAAATTAAGTGGTTCTATCTCGTCCATTCGTCCAGTGTTTACGTGAAACCGCCAGTCTAGCGTTATCTATCTGTGTGACGGACGGGAGCGCGTTACACACGTGCCGGTAGGTAGGTATAACACGCGATTCGTCGGAAAATGATAGCCTAAATGAATAGCTCATCAGATTAAGATTCAAATTGGCCTATTTCATGAAGTTTGTTTTCTTGGCATCTTGATTTTCTTATCTCAAAGAAACACTTATATTTTCTCTTTTACTTTCTTTATAATACCTTAATGTGAATACAGTATACGGTATTAATAATAATGATTTGGACGTAGATAAGGGGGGCCACAAAGCGAAGCACGTGTGTGTGTGTGTGGGGGGGGGGGATGCCTAAAAATTAAACAATTGAATGAATGTAACGGTGAAAAGGGAAATCAGAAAACGATTGACGATTGGAAATACATGGAGAACAGTTACAAGTGATGTAACATTCCATTGAAATAATTATGTATTAAATTTAGATCTGATAAAACTAATTATTGAGATCAGAATGGCTAAACTAAATTGGAATACTTTCAAATAATGACCATGGAAGATTTATCTCATCATCTAACAAAAATATGTAGTTATAAATTAACCTTGTTAATTATTGCCAAGTGATATTAATTAGGTTCTAGTTTTAAACTTGTGGCCTCGTAAGACCTACGTGTATATTACAATCAATATTCTGTTGTTTGTTTTTAAGTTTCCACATATATCCGTTTCCAAGTTACTATTCCTTCAAAATGTTCATAGTTATATATTTTGTGGAACGGCTGCAGTGGATAAAGATTTGTTTATCCAGACGTGAATATAATTATACGTTATATGTTTGTTTTCGTGCTCCTACAGTATACTATAAATGACCGTTTGTGTAGACGGTATTTGCTGTTGGAGAGGTTTAAATGCACAAGGCGTCGAGCTTCGTGGACTTCTTAACTTGAACGTGCTTATTATTCTCCATTGTTTATTTAATCATTTCTGACTCGATTGCCTCAGAATCCAGGTGCAGTCAAAGGAACTCTTCGCCAAATTGTTAGATAATGACCTGTAGCGAGTATTGCGCATGCGTGAACATGACCGGTTGGTACAGTATTATTATGAGGGAAATCAATCATACTTACATAGGCCTATACATACTTTACTTGTATGTAGCTATTTTGGTATCAACGTGGTAAAACTAACATGCACATATCGTAGAAATACCAGGGCTTTATTAATGATTCACATGCTTTAATAAAATAATGACAGAGATAAAATTAACTGTTCTGTTATAACTCCATGAGATGAGTGAGGGAATACAGTATGTAGGCCTACTATGACGCGCTTGTGTATTATTGGACTCGTGTCTTAAGGATGGTAGGCCTACATTTCAGGGATGTATAGTAAGTTCCACGCTTTTTAATTATTATCAAATAATCTGTGATATACTTTCCCTTATTTAGATTAAGAAACTAAACATTACCGTATGTAAAGCACTTCACTGAGTATGAGTAGGGGTTATACTGGAACAGTCTCTAATACAACAATGGAATTACAGGCTCTGAATTTAGTAGAGAAATAGGTCCATAATATAATTTCATTTCATTATTTAATTGGTAAAAAATACCAAAATGGTGAGACCAGGGCCAATTAAAGTTAAGTGAATCACTGTAGCAGTGTTGGTTGGCCCACTCTAATCAGTACAAGAAAAATGGTATAGTTTGGTGACACTCTGTGGCCTGGCCTGATTTTTTTTTTTTTTTTTTTGGAACTTCAGTACATCAGGAATTCGCTGTATATATTATTGTTATTACATGCATATTTATTCAGGATACATATTTAATGATTTAAATATTGACAAAACATTACTAACATTGATCTACTAGATATTGTCTTGATTAAAAAAAAACAATCGTACAATCAATAAAATACTATAATTAGTTAAATACAGGCAATTTATAACATACCGTAACTTCTGACACACGGTGCAAACGTTTTGTTAACGTTTTCACTATATTTAGAGAGGGTGACTCTTCCTACGTAACCTAAAGGAGAGGAACCTTTTAACTAAATATAATAGAATATGATGCACCTCTATAAACTTAGGGAGTACGGTACGTGGAGATGTGTTTTGGCACTAAATTAAACAAATTCCAATGTATATTAATGTTATGTGCTACTCACTTGTCTATTCTGAAGCTGTTGTGCCCCCACCCCCCTCCCCAGGGCCGTAGCCACAAGAATTGAAGCGAGCACTAAGAGACTGGGGGTCTGGGGGCCGCCAAGGAGCCCGGTCAAGGTTCAGGGGCCGGAGGCCCCGAGAAAATTTTGCTATTTTTCCATTGTATACATCAATTTTAATGATGTTCTGTAGTAGTAATCTAATATATAGGCCCAGTTTTAAATTATTTTTTTATAAAGATATGTTTTAACCTAAATCTGGGATGATGAAGCAAAACAATAAAATACTTTGAATTCAAAACAGGGGGGTTTATTAAAGAGAAAGCTTGTTATTCCAGGGATTTCACTGTTCCCTGGTTATTCACAGCATTGTTGTTATTTTAGTATTTTGCCTTTTGACATTGACAAAAACCTATGAACAAAAAATAATATTGCTATGGTACACTTTCAATCAATCACATGCAGGCGCGGATCCAGACCTTCCCACCGTTGGAGAAAGTCAGGGTGAGAGATGAAATGATATTTAAAAAAAATATAAAGTGATTGCAGTGCCTGGTGGTCTTATCTGTCAGAAATGCCACCTACCTCAACAACTAAAGACAAAAATATAGACAAAAATGCAATACACTTTTGCATTGTCTAACTATTAATTAAATGGCTTCGCGAAGTAATGTTGAGTATTTTTATTTATTTATTATTATTTTTATTTTATTGATTTATATATGTCACGATGCATGGTTAATAAAAAAAACAGTCACAGTGAGAATATACTTGTGTGTTGATTCTTATAACCTTATTGGAAGGCATATATCATTTTATTTATTTATTTTGTTATTTTAAAATTACAAAAGACAATCATGCATATTTCATTAATTTCTTGGTGGAAGTAAAATCCCACCAATCAAGTTTGGTTTTGGTCAGAGTCAGTTTTTGAAAGAATTGCATCATTCAGCTTATTTTAAGAATAAGTTATATTATGACCAAGTTGTTATCATAATATGAATTCTATGAATTTCTAAATATTATTAACAAGAACAATCAACACATGACATAAAACATGTAAATAGGCCTATCAAAATTATTATGTTTAAACTTTCCTCGTCGGTGCGTGCATAAACGAATGTCTTGGAATTTGGATCTAATATGTGTATACTGATATTGATAAACAATCACAATTCTCTGTACTATATATATGTTAAATATTTACAGAGTGGACTTCCTTATGTTTTGGTCATATTAAACTGCAATACTATTATTAAAGAAGTCCATTCAACAAACAACATAAATCATATACATCCAAGTTATTAGGTTAAAGTCCTTATGTCGGTGTATGCATAAATATAGGGCCTACCTGAGATTGACAGTCAATCAAAATTCTCTGTACCATATGCTAAGTTAATGAGTAAACTTCCTTATGATTTAAAAAAATATAAATGTAACTGTTCCCGGATGTACATGGAGCTACGCAAAGTTAAGAAGCTTCGAAGTTTAAAAGTTAAAAGAGATGACTTCTTTTATGTTGTGGTCATATCAGACTAATATTATTAAAGGCCATTCAACAAACAACATAAAACATATCAAAACTATTAAGTTGAACTTTCCACTTTGGTGAATGAATATAATTTTTGGGACATATTTGATAATAATAAACTATATAACTATTGTCCGACTGTGTGCATTGAACATTTGACGACGACGATAATGTCGCCAAATTCCCAACCGTAAATCAGGCTACGGGCGTCGCTTGACACTGTTCACACCAAAGGGCCTGTTGATTAATTTTGCGCACGAGCCTGTCATCATGACCTAGCTTCCTCCTCCTCATCATCATCTTCTTTATCATCATAAACTATGAATTCAGAGTGTATTCAATAATAGACGTCTTATAATGCACGAAAGCATCTAGTAAACAAAAGGTTTTCGAAGGAGGAGCCGAAGACTTCCCCCACCCCATAGGCCTATCTAAAATTTGTCTTCCCGCGACAGAACAAGCTAGCTCTCTTCTTATGACTCCGCCCACCATGGGAACCCATCTGTGCAATAGTGTGTGTCTGTCGGTTTCAAGATTATAACGCACAAACTAAAGCATGGATCATCACCGAATTTATAATGGAAAGGCACATAATAATTTAGGAAAGAAAAAAAAAAGGAAGAAAAATGTCAAAGGTCACGGAAATGTTTACCCGCGAGTGTTTACCCGCGAGCATTAAAAGAATTAATGGAATCATAAAGGCCTCTTGGTATTATACACCATTAAAGGCCTAGCCTACATAATTACCTACTACTTGTTAGATTCTATGATCATTAGTATCATTACCCTGTAGGCTATCTTAATTATGCCGCCGTTTAAATCTAGCCTATACTCCCAAAAACTAAACTTATCTAAAAATGTGCAAAAATAGCGTCCACACTGGGTTTTATCCACGCAATTTTGTTTGTATTTTTAAATGGATGGATTTTAGGTTTTAATGGACTTATTGAACAGTAATCGAATTATAATCGACATGTTTGTTCACATTGTTAACCCACTTCGAATGATCTACCCACGTGCAATTATGTATACTCTCCTCATTATATTAAATATGATTCGATTAATCGACGGAAATAACGGTAGATGGTGTGATCAATATTGTGCCATTTTGGGTCGAGCGTTTGTGCCGCCACCACTCACATAATTGAAGACCACTGAAGAATTTCTTTATTTCACTATAAGCCAATCTAAAAATTTGACCAATTAATTTTAAATGGGCTAAAAGAAACTGAAAGAAATTTGTAGACTTCTACTTGTCGACGAGTCTCGTTACAAGAATGATGTAGTGTTGCTATTATTAGATGGTCTATACTGTAACACAACCTGCATTCTTAATGCCCATCATTATAACAGCACTTGTTTTGCCTAACTTTGTACGGTATAGGCTAGATTTTGCAACATAGTCCAAGAGGAGTGGTCGAAAAGAGGATTGGGATGTCCTCCTACTGTGGGGGCCCAGAGGTAGTTTTGTCCCTGGAGCCAACACAAATGATATATTTTTTAGACAATTTAATCTCGTATAAAATGATATTGAAATGAGTCACAGTAGGCCGACATGTATATTTTTGTTTTGTAGCTAAATTAGATCATTTGAAGCCGTTCCGCGTTGTTTCCCGTTCGTTTTGTTTTAATGCTATACCGTACTTTAACCAATGTTTATGTGATGTCATTGAACCTAACTAATTCTGTTTATATTGTATTCATTCATTCATTCATTTATTCATTCATTCATACATTCATTCATTCATTCATTCATTTATTTTCACCAACAGCGAAAAATCGCCACTTACTGGTAGGAAAAATGTAAAATACCGTATACTCTATGTAAATACGTTAGTGAAGTGGGGTAGAAAAGGTAGAGCGTCAGACATTACACCTGTGTTAATCCTAACAAAAGAAAAAGTGAACTGTTGTGATCCACTCTTTAAAGGTCTAAAAAGGCTCTCTCCCAACATGTCAGAGGATGGAAACGGTAGATGCTTCTCATTAAACAGTACAGTTCATTAATTACATTATGAATGTTAGTGAAAGCACTTTTATACCTTCATGGTGAAAGTGATGGATCATGGGCTATATAAGTGAATATTATTACAGTATATAGGTCTATTGTGAATAAATAAATATTATGAGCTGTTCTGTCATTGGCTATGATCAGGCGCGTATATGTATATAGAATGCAGTGCGCACCTATCGCATATCACTCATTTTATATTAGCATTAAGTCGATTCGTCATACTCTAATATTGGTCCATTGACACTTTCACTCCGAAACCGTGGCATCATCTAGTCTTGGTGATATAGACATGTGTCTGACTTTCTGTTGTTTAAGTTGCAGTGCTATATATTAATTTGTCTGTAGTAATTTAATTAGTAGAACCTAGTCGAGCCACTCCTCATTAATAAATCTCGGATGAGCAAATATCACTACACACTGGTATATGAAAAAGTCATTTTGTATGGGAAATATTTAAACAGATTGATGTCATGTGTACTACGGTTAATTTATTGAACCTTAATTATGTCCCTGATATAGAGTCGCATTAGTTACTATGTTTACGTCAATTGAAAATATCTTACAAGTGCCAATATCATGGCAGACAGAGAGGCTGCTTTTATTTTTTTCCAGAAGTCTACAAATTTCCTTCAGTTTCTTTTAGCCCATTTAAAATTAATTGGTCAAATTTTTAGAGGGGGTTTATGTTGTAGTCTGCTGTTGAGTCTACTCTGCTAACATTAAACAACAACTAAACTACGGTACTTCTACTGTACACTGCACACTACTACTACTACTACAACTACTACCACCAACACCACCACCATCGCCACCGCCACCGCCACCGTCAACGCCGCCGCTACTACTACTAGAACTACTATTTATACTTCCTTTCTACTTCTGCTGCTACTAACTACTACTGCTACTAGTAGTAGTAGTAGTAGTAGTAGTAGTAGTAGTAGTAGTAGTAGTAGTATCAGTAGTAGTAGCAGTAGTAGTAGTAGTAGTAGTAGTAGTAGTAGTAGTAGTAGTAGTAGTAGTAGTAGTAGTAGTAGTAGTAGTAGTAGTAGTAGTATCAGTAGTAGTAGTAGTAGCAGCAGCAGCAGCAGCAGCAGAAGCAGCAGCACTGTAGAAGTAGTACGTAGCTGTAGAAGTAGAAGGAGCAGCACTGTGAAGTAGCACCGTAGCTGTAGAAGTATAAACAGTAGGCTTACTATTATTATTTGTTATGATTCGTGCTGTACAGACATGTCTGGAATAACGTCACAATTTCACAAGCCAAATAAGCAATGTCTAATTTACATTTACGACTTAATATATTAAATATTTATAACAACTTATCACATAAAACAGACAGCACCATCATTAAAGATATAAATACAGAATTTGCTGTTGCCAAAAATTGTTTTGCTTTTACTTCAACGTGATGACACGTACATCGGCAATTACAAAAGCGTAGATCCTGCCAATAGGCAGACTAAGGCTGTCTTGGTCAAGAAACAATTTATAAAATTGGATTCTTGCTGGATATAAAAATATTGTGTGTTAGATTTGGTAGCTTCTTTCTCAGTCTGTAACAAGATGTTGTCCATGAAACATTGTTAGGTTGTATTGTAGGTCTAGGGGTTTTCATTAATTCGTATTTATTTGAATGCATTCAAGTAAGACAACAATATACAGAAATTTAAAACAATAATTAATTTTAAAAACAAGACAGCTCAGGATGACCCAAAAATACTTCACTGTTTATTTTCCATTCCATTTACAACATTACGGCAAATACGTGCCGCCACAACCTCATATGATATGCTGACTTAAAGTGCCCACAGGGGAAAAAAAGTTGATAGGTTGTATAACTGATTTTTTTCTAAGACATAAAAGCATATATTTACAACATATCATTTCTTTTCCTCCGGAGCCTGGCTTTAACGACTTTTAGTCCTTCTTTTCTGGTGGGCACCTCAACGTGACTTTACGATTAAGAGACGAGTCAGACATGAGTTTCTTATTCCTCCATGGTCGGATAATCATTTTCCCTTTTGATCAAAATTATACTCACTACTCCACTGAACAGTCGATTTACACGTTAATCGGCTACAGTTAATTAGCTTAATAGGTATCAATTAAAGTTGTTTGCGAAATAGTGACAGTGCATGCGAAATAGTGACGTGTTTTATTAATACCCTCGTTCTAATTTTTACCTTGCAACGTAATTTTTGTTATGGTCACTTTATGCACATATTGTACTTTGAAATAAATTGACCGGTGACTACGGACCGCTAGCCGGCTTATAAATAGTTGTGGCTTTATGCCTACTATCATTACTACTAATGCAAGGCCTGCTACTGCTGCTGCTAGGCCTGTTGCTGCTATTGTTACTCTGCTACAACAGTACTCCTACTCAATTGTGGCTCCAGAAATTTGCCGATGTCCGACAGCGGAGTCCGAATTACCAAGGGGCCGATTGGGAGCCTTGGTCAGGTCTCGGAATATGAATGCACAATGTCATAAAGTAGGTCATTTACTATCATAAAATATGCTAAAACACTGTACTTTTATACTTCTATGATGTGTAGCCATATGGATAAAAAAAAAATAGCTTTGTTTGTTGCTATAGCCATAGCATACCACCAACTATGATCATCTATTAGTGATGATACCTGTTTAGTAGAAACACATTAGGAAATAATTATTCTTGTCGAAATTCTAAATAATTTAAATTAACAGATGTTACATATCAGGTTACGGTTGAATTTGTTTACCATGCTTTTTATAGGAATTAATACAATAAGCTGAAAAGTACAGTATAATGATTACGTCACTATTGCTCGTCGCACATCTGTCACGGTACCGTTTACTGAACTTTATTGAGTTAATTGATGCATTTATCAACTGGTGGAGGTGGAGGGGAATCATTTATGCCAGCCACGTCCCTCCCAATGAACATTTTCTGAGGACAAATTTAACCTCAAAAAGCTAAATATCACCTCATTAGCCTTACCTTATTTTTGACAGCAACTCTTCATATAACTGGTAGATGATAAACGTATCAGGCAGCCTATCAACGAAAAGTTTATGAACAGTTGTGTGAAATGTGTCTGCGGTGGGAATCGAACCTACGACCTCTCCCTGACAAGGCGAGCGGCATACCTCTAGTCTAGACCACAGAGACCTTTCGGTATTGCCAGATTCAATGCACATCTGATATACGCCCTTTACAGAAGTGGGTTCTCTGAGCCCAGATATCTATTTATTCACTGCGTTAGTTTTACACTGGTTTCCTGAAACTATCTAATTCCAATTTGGCGTTCTATATTTTTGTTTTTCACATTTTCTACTAGGCCCATGATTATCATTTTCTTAAGCCTTTCAGAAACTCTTGTATATTCTGCACTCTTCTTAGGCTTGATGCGTTGACAGTCTTCATACTCTTAAGAACTCCGCACTTTCATTCGGTTTTACAATAGTGTGCCTACCTATGACTTTAATTCTTTCAAAGAGCGAAGAGTGAAGAGTTTTTATGTGTTTTGTTTTCAATTGTTTTATTTCCTTGAGCATTGTTGCAATACTTTAGTTGAAACATGTCTACTTTCAAGTTTTCTTTTCCAGTGGTAATTATATTTTTTATTATTTTATTTTTTATTTTTTTGTTATTTGGTATTTAAATAGCGCCTTTTCTTTAGGTTACACTCCTGGGTGGAGACAAGCTTGCTCAAGGACACAAGCGAAATGCACAGCGAGGGATGGAAACCCCAACTCGACGTTTGCATGGAACCAAACCATTCCCGCTGCGCCCAAACCGTCATTTTTCTACAGGTGATTTCACGTACGCATTACTGAATTTTCTATATCCCCATGTATTTGTTAATAAGACATTCAATGGGCCTAATTAAAAAATTATTCTATTATTGCAATACC